>NC_090733.1:54332885-54370385 GCF_036898095.1 Palaemon carinicauda
TCCAGCAAACCCCTTATTAATGCCTTCTCTTTCCCTTTAATAGAGAGGGCGAATACCGAGTCACACCCTGTACTTGCATGAGTAACAAGGTGATCCCTAGCCCATGGATGCAATGCTTAATATGTGCTACAGATAGCATGTCTGACATATTGTATGTATAGGTTCATGAGAGCTTTATCAAACAGCCTGATGAATAAGTCGGTGGCTCTCCCAACTACCATAACTGGATTTTGTGTGCTACCAGCAACTACGATTGCAGTGCTACACATAAAATTGTCTGCATCACCTGTACTCTGGTGGCATGCTATTCTGGCAACACTAAGTACCATCATCAATGCAGCAATGAAGCTTTCCTTTACTTTTACAATTTGTTAAACTTAAGAGTTGGTTGCTGGTTACCTGAGAGCTTCGTTTGAACATAATGTCTTAGGATACATGCTGGCGTTTAGCATGGTGGTTTTGTTCTGTCACCTTTGCTGACATCCTGAACTCGGGATACCCATCAAAGCACATGGTACAATTAGGTCCATATTTGTTGATGACATAACTGACATAGTTATGACAAACATCCATGTGCGTGCAACCTGATGACCAGAGAACACTGTACAGAAGACGGACTTCCTCTATCACGTTATTATTATTATTATTATTATTATTATTATTATTATTATTAAATAGCCTACAGCCCTAGTCGGAAAAGCAGGATGATATAACCCCAAGGGCTCCAACAAGGAAAAATACCCAGAAAGAAAAAAAAAACAGGAAATAAATAAACTAAAAGGGATGTAATGAACATTTAAAATAATATATCATAAGAACAGTAACAACAATAAATAGACCTTTTAATTATAAAATACAAAAAAAACTTGAAAAGGACAAGAAGAGAAATAAGATAGAATAGCATACCAGAGTGTACCCTCAAGCAAGAGAACTCTACTCCAAGACAGTTGAAGATCATAGTACAAAGGCTGTGACATTACACAAGACTTGAGAACAATGGTTTGATTTTGGAGGGTCCTTCTCCTAGAAGAGATGCTTACCGTACCTATTATGTATTAACGTAATTTTTACTTTTGTTTACATCAGCCTTGTTACTGCATTTTTGTTTTATGTAAAATTAGAATAAAATTTAGTTGATAAGGCTTTAGTTGTAAATCTAATTTTTTTTCTTTTGAAGTGCTGTTTTAACCTTCTCCCCGCTCGTTTAAAGATTTATTAGTATCTAGTTTAACGCTTGTTTCTTTTCTGTGTTTTTCGAGTCCTTGGTGAGAAGAGACCCCTGTGTTTACCTACGAAGAACTCGATTGCTAAAAGACAAAGTTCGAGCTTGAGGTTACCCGGACCTACTTCATCAGCTGGCATAAGTGAGCTTTTCGGAGGATTGCGACACCAACGGTTGACGGCTTTTAGCAGGTGCATTTCTGCCACCTGCGGTGAGTTGTATTTCATGCGTGTTCTCTTCTGCGGCCCACAGCGCCGAAGTTGGAATCACGGCTTTAATGTGGACTCGGGAGAGACACCCCCGTCAACGTATCCTTGCCATAGTCAGCTGCGGGAGCCTTGGAGCTCGTGGTGATATGTAGGGAGGCAGCTGCCAGGTAGGAAATCTTATTTTCCTTCTTTTTGGGTTGGGACTCCATTTCCCCCGTTTTTGATGAGGAGTCCTGCTGAGCTGCACTCCCTACGGTAGCTGAGCGTTTGCGAATTCGTTACTTTGGTTGGAGCAGGAGGTGATTTTATCCAGCCCCAAAGAGAGTGAGAATACGTGTATGTTTTGTGTGTGTTTAGTTCTAAGTTATTTGACTCTCTCTCGTTGAGAATGTGATGTTTCCCGTTGGGGAATTTTGTTGATTGCCAATTGTGTGCGTTTAGTTATTAAGTTATTTGACTCTCTCTCGTTGAGAGTGTGGTGTTTCCAGTTGGGAAATTTTGTTGATTGCCAATTGTTAATTATTAGTTAAGTGTTAGTTGTTAATTGTTAGTTGTTAATTATCAATTCAAATTTTTAGGTAGTCACAAGGTTCACTGTTCTAAAAATTGTTGTTAATAGATATTGTTAAGTTTTCCCAAACGTTTTCGTTTCCGCTGACCAATTTTTATGTCTGATATTTTTATAATCACTGACCTCTCTTATCGCGCAATAAGAACTTTCACCACGGCCCGACAAGGGTCATGACATATTTGGCGACTGTGACAGGATAGAGAGCTCAGGGTATCCGTTAATTTGTTTGGTGGAGCGACACTCGGGTGGACTCTTCAATATTTATTTTTTTTGTTTTAGTGTTGCCTTTCTCCCCTGAAATTTTTCTTTGTTTTACAAAATGGAGGGATTTCTTTTTGATCCCACTGAGATTTTCAGGTCAGTTGATTGTATTAAGTATTTGCCCCTGCTAGGTAAGAAACAATTAGTTGAGTGTGCTAAGTGGTTGGGTGTTCCGCGGAAGACGATAGACACCAGAGAAGAGATATTGGTATTAGATAGGGATAAAATAAAACAGGAGTTAGCTAAAGCTGAACATTCAGGGAGTGAGAGTGAGGTAATAGGTGATAGTGAGGAGAGTTTGAGTGAGGGTTTCGCAGAGGACAAAGTAAGTATGAGGGCTAGTCTAACTCTGTTTGTGGATCCTCCTGTCATTGGTACCATTGACGAGGGTCCAGAAAATTGTCCCCAGGGTACAGGTAATGTGTCCTCTAATCTGTCACCCCCCGCCCCCCCTGATTCTGTACACTTCAAATCTCAGGCCCCTGTTAATGCATTGGGTGACTCCAAGGAGGAGAAGGAATACAACCTTATTTGCAAGCGTATAGAGTTGCAAAAAATGGAGTTTGAGGAGAACAAGCGGGTAAGGCGTCATGAGTTGGAGATGGCGAAATTAAATATAGAGATGGCTGGCTTGCAGGGGGCCAATTTGATAAGATCCCCTAAAAATACCTACCAAGATATGTTTAATATAGGTGCTGCACTAAAACTGATGCCAGGGTTTGACGAAAATTATGTCCCTGAGTTCTTCAAGGCATTTGAGCATGTGTCCTCCCAATTGTCCTGGCCCACCGAAATGTGGACTGTGTTAATACAGTGTAGGTTAGTGAGCAAGGCAATGCGGGTGTATAATGCCTTGGAGGAGGGAGTAGCTCGGGATTACCAGAAGGTAAAAACCTTAATTTTGAAATCATTAGACCTGGTCCCTGAAGCCTACCGCCTCCGGTTTCGCAACTATACGAAACACCCTGCGCAGTCTTTTGTGGAGTTTGCGCATATCAAGGAGGAACAGTTCGATGATTGGCTGAAAAGTCGTCAGGTAGTCACTTTCGCTGCGTTATGTGAACTGTTGCTCCTTGAAGAGTTTAAGAAGGCCTGTAGCAGGGAGCTGAAAGTTCACCTGGAGGAGGTAAAAAGTGTGAAATTGAGTAGTGTCGCTCAGTTAGCGGATGAATTTGTATTGACTCACCGTTCAGGTAGCGGTAGTTTTAATTTCAAGACTTTAAATAATCAAACATCTTGCTCCCCAATAGTGGTAGGAGAGGAGAAACCTCCTCGTTGTCTCCCTATATACCTAAGTTTGGTAATATTAATTCTAAGTCTTTTTCAGGTGATAGGGAAGTGGGTAGAGTCCAAGGAGGTCCTCCTCCCCCTAAAGTTTTCGCTAATAGAGACTTCCCAGGTGGGGGAAATAACAGGTATAATGGGAATAGAAGCTCAGGTCGTACAGGAAGCTGTTTTTAGTGCAACAAGCCCAGGCCTTTCCAAAATCAGTGTAATGCTTGTAGGATGTACCTACAGCGCAATAATCAAAGTCCTGTAGCTTTGGTTAATGATAAGTCAGAGGTTAGTAGCAGTAGTCCTGTGGACAGACCTGTCGTAGATAGGAGTAGTTTAGTAAATAGTAGTAAGCCTGATGTTCCAAATCCCCAATCATGACTCTAGTACGACAAATATGTGTGGCCTGGAAAGTTGATTTTTGACTCTTGTGTTGTCCATTGTCCAGGTGAAGTTTTTTAGGGACACTGGTTCTGCCAGGTCGTTAGTCATGAAAAGGGCTCTAAATGGTTTTGAAAAATATACTGTAAATTTTGTATTGTTGGGAGGTTTTCCGGATTCAGTTGTGTCCGCTCCTTTGATTAATGTCCGCATACCTTTTCAAAGATATAATCGCGTCACTGAGTTGGCTGTGGTGGATAGTCTACCTATTCCGGGTATTGATGGTATCCTGGGAAATGATGTGCTGGATAGTGAAGGACAGGAGCTGTTCCCTATATTGTCAATAAATGCTAGTCCCGTGGCTGTAATGACTCGGTCCGCAGCAAAAGCTGCTAATTTACTTGATATGGAGAGTTAGATGTTTTAAGGCCTGGGCCAGTAGAGAGTAGTTGCAATGATGTAGTTAATATGAAACTTGATTGTGAGGGAGCAGCTATTATTAAAGCTCAAAAAGATGAATTTAATTTTGATTTGGATGATGCTGAGGATCTGACTAAACCTAGGTTTGGAGTTGTAAAGGGCTTATTATATATGTTTAGTCGTCCCCTATCTGATAATTTGAATAAAACTGGTCGGGTGGAACAGATTGTGGTACCTTCTCAATTCATAAATTCTGTTTTGGAGTTAGCTCATACTAATTTTTTTCCAGGTCATTTGGGTGTGTTAAAAACTTTTCATAGTCTGGCTAGGTATTTTTGGTGGCCTGGAATTGAATTGACTGTGAAGCAGTTTATCAGAGAGTGTGAGACTTGTCAGGTTATGGGTAAACCAAATCAGGGGATCCCTAAAGCCCCGTTGCATCCTATACATGCTATAGATGATCAATTTTCTGAGTTAGTAATTGATGTGGTAGGTCCCTTACCCAAAACTAAAACAGGTTACGTATATTTACTAACTATCATGGATAGAGCCTCTCGCTTTCCTGAAGCTATACCTATGAGACGTATTACTTCCAAAGTTGTCTTTGAAAAATTAATGGATTTCTTTTCCAGGTATGGTCTCCCTCGTGTAATTCAGACCGACTGGGGGACGAATTTTACGAGTAAGGTGTTTAGGGGTAAGTGTGCTGAACTGGCTATTCAGCATGTTACCAGCATACCTCATCACCCGGAGAGTCAAGGAGTGGTGGAAAGGTTCAACCAAACCCTCAAGTCTGTCCTGAAGAAACATTGTTATGATCATGATAGTGACTGGGACAAAGCCCTCCCTTTTGCCCTCTTTGCTATCAGGAATCACCCTAACTCTTCCACTAGTGTAGCTCCTTTTGAGTAGGTATTTGGGCACAAGGTTTGTGGACCATTGGAAATCGCTTTTGAAATGCTCAAATCCAATTGGAAGGAGGAAATAAATGTTAAGAGGTATGTGGAACCCTTGAAGGCAAGAATGGTTAGTGCCTGGAAGTTTGCCAAGGAAATTTGAACGATCCCAGTCAGTAATGATGAACAACTTTGACATAAAGGTAAAGGTAAGTTCATTTGAACCTGGAGAGTTGGCTTTTGAACTGACTATGGACCCGGTTATTTTTCTCGAACCAAGATATAAGGGCCCTTGGAAGGTTTTGAGGAAACTGTCAGAGGTTAACTATGAAATTGAAGCTCCCGGTTCAAGCCGTAAATGTAGAATATTTCATGTTAATCGTCTGAAACCTTATATTGGAAAGAAAGGTGATCCATTTGCGATAGTGTCCGAGCCGGTGTCTGTGGTATTGGATGTGCCTCTCGAGGACTCTGACGAGTTAGGGTGTCAGTTTCCTTTGGATCCATTGGTTGAAAATATGCAAAATTTGGATTTGTTAAAAAGTAATTTAAATCATTTAGATGTTAAGAAATGGGAAGATGTGCTCAATTTAATTTATTCTTTTCCAGATCTTTTTCAGGATGCTCCAGGAAGGATAAATATTTTAAGTCATGATGTTGATGTAGGTGATCCTTCCCCTGTGAAGCTGAGTACGGCTGAACCCAGTAAAATGGGATTTGGTTAGTAAGGAGATAAAGTATATGTTGAAACATAACCTTATTTAACCATCTGTAAGTCCCTGGAGTTCTCCTGATGCATTAGTAATGAAAGCAGACGGTATGTTCCGCATGTGTGTGGACTACCGTAAAGTGAACGCCAATACGAAAAATTATTCTTTTCCTCTCCCTCGTATTCATGATTGTTTGGATCGGATTGGTTCTGCCAAATTTATTTCTAAGTTGGATCTTTTAATGGGTTATTGGCAGGTTCCACTGTCCGACCGAGCTTGTGAAGTATCTGCCTTTATCACTCCGTTTGGCCTATAAGAGTGTAAGCTTATTCCTTTTGGAATGAAAAATGCAGCATGTACTTTTCAAAGGCTCATAAATAGGGTAATTTGTGGTTCGAAAGGAGTGGAAATCTATATTGATGACTTGGCAGTATATAGTAATGACTGGGATACCCACATGTTAAGGTTACGTAAGGTTTTTGAAGCCTTGAGGTCTGCAGGGTTAGTTGTTAATTTAGCTAAGTGCGAATTGGGCCAGGCCAAGGTTTGTTATTTGGGTCACGAGGTTGGTTTAGGTCAGGGGGCTCGTAAAAAAGCTAACTTCAAGGCAATTATAAATTTGAAAAGGCCTGGTAATGTTACAGAGGTAAGAAGAGTGCTGGGCATGACGGGTTATTACTGCAAATTTGTGCGTAATTACTCTGATCTTGCTCAGCCTCTTACTAGTTTATTAGAAAAAGGAAGAAAGTTCTGGTGGTCGGATCAGTGTGAAGAATCTTTTAATAAACTCAAATCAGTATTAATTACTAACCCCATTTTGAATTCCCCAGATTTTCAGAAGCCTTTTACTATAGCAGTAGATGCCAGTGACGTCAGCATTGGAAGTGTCCATTTTCAGAGAAAGGAGGATGGTGTTCATCCTGTGTCTTACTATAGTAAAAAGCTTCTGGCCGCGGAAAAACGTTACTCCACTATAGAAAAGGAATCTCTTTCTTTGGTCTGCGCTCTTAACTATTTCAAGCCGTACGTGACAAATTTTTCTTTCCCGGTTGAGATATGGATGGATCACAATCCTCTGGTTTTCAGGAGCGGATGAAGGGAGCAAACCAGAGGATTTTGCGCTGGGCCCTTTTTCTGCAGGAATTCAATTTAGTTATAAAACATGTTAAAGGCACTGACAACCAAATTCCTGACACCCTTTCTAAAATTTAGTGAGCTTGCCTGATCCTTCTCATACGCTGCCTCACTTGTTTCTCTATTGAGGTTGTATGAAAAAAATTTTTTAGCTTTGTAGATAAAGTTTAGGATGTTTCTTTGAGTGGTATACACTCTATTGTTTTATAAAGGTTCCCCTAAAATTAATTATTGATTTGTCCCGATATACTAAGACTTTTGATTGTATAATAATATATATGACTTTTTGGACTATAAAACCAGTGTACTGTAGGTTAAGGTGTATGTTTGTGAGCATATGTTACGATCCTCGTGGGGATCGAACCAGGTTCTTTTGAATTGATTAATGAAATTGGGATTTTTCAACCACAATAAACAATTAAACAAAAGGAAATATAGAAAGAAAACTCGCAAAAGAAAACATAATTTTATTTACAACTAGTCAAAGGTCAAAGTTTCTTGATTGAGTACTTAGGAAGCTCTGAACTAAACAAAGAAAATCATTTGATTAAACTACACTCCAGCAAATAGGGGAACAGTCAAGATAGTAGATAAATAATACGAAAAAAAATTACTACGCTTCACAGCAGCTCCCGACGGTTGACAGGAACGTAGATATTTCAGGTCCAGGCGTTTCGTGGTCGGTAATGAGGGCAGGGGTCAACTCGTTCTGACATCTCGGACAAGGCTGGTTACGTCTGCATTCTGGTCCTTACGTCTTCTCTCCTTCCCTGTGCTTGTTCTCCCTCTCTCTCTCTCTCTCTCTCTCTCTCTCTCTCTCTCTCTCTTTCTCTCTCTCGTTCTATCCGTCGTACTCTCGTTTATCTGCCTTACTCTCTCTTCTCTCGTTCGTACTCTTGTTCTGTCTTTCGTACTCCCCTTCTCTCGTTCTCGTTGAAGTTTATATATCGCTGTATGGGATGGGTTAACTATGGACAATTCCATATAATGAAATTTTCTCCTTTCTTCATCCTTATTGGTTTTCCTTAAAACCACGCCTCTGATAACATCCAGACGAACGCTCTGCTGGTGTAATCAAGATCCATATCGCGCTATAATTGAAGCGAGGCATGTGTTTACCTTTTCGTTAATGTATATTCTTCGGCGACAACACTGCTCTTCTTTTCCTATGGGTCCTTTCATAACGTTGGCTCCTTGGTTTGCTACAGACAGAGGATCATTATGCCCAAAGACCGCTGACCTAGGCACCTCTAATAAATTTCTTGATCTCCATCAGGCCCAGTGACAGTTTCCAGTAAACACTAGCGGGACCCTCTCTCTCTCTCTCTCTCTCTGCTTCTTTAAGAGTAGAAAATTCACATGTTTTAACATTCTTTTCTGTATTATTCTATCTACCCATGACACGTCCCCCTAAAAGAAAAAAAAAAGGAAAATCTACTGATTTTATCTTTTTTTTAAACGAAATTATCAAAGGAGAAAATCACTTATCCCTAAACTGAGAGACAATTACTTCATTACTCTCGTGTCATGTAACTAAACCAAAACACCCTCTCACTTGTTGATAGAAGAAAAAAAACAAAAAAAAAAACAGAAAGAAAACAAACGTCCATATCATTCTGAAAAGTCTCTAGAAAGACTGTCGGCTATTACATTATTCTTTCCCTTTATATGAACTATCTTTAAATCGTAGTCCTGTAATTCTAAACTCCAACGCATGAGACGTTTATTCCTATTCTTAAATATATCTAAGTAAACTAATGGATTTTGATCAGTATACACAGTTAAAACATGACCACTACGTACATAGATCTCAAAATGTTGTAAAGTTGATACTAAACTAAACAGTTCCTTCTCAATAGTTGAATAATTCTGCTGTGCTTTATTTAACTTCTTCGAATAATAAGCTACAGGGTGCTTAGTCCCATTCACTTCTTGCAACAGAACTCCTCCTATTCCAATATCACTTGCATCTATCGCTAAATTAAATTCCTTGCTAAAATCGGGCAACATTAGTACGGGCTCGTGAATCTTTATGGCCTTTAACTTATTGAAAGCTTCGATACATTCATTATCAAATACAAAACTTCGTCCTTTGTTGAAAAGATTAGTTATTGGAGCACTTATTTCTGAAAAATTAGGAACAAATCGGCGGAAATATGAAATCATTCCGATAAATCTCATCGCCTGTTTTTACTGGTAGGGATTGGGAAGTTGATGATAGCCTCTATGTTCCCATGTTTTGGACAAATCTTACCTAGACCCACTTTATGACCCAAATATGTGATTGAAGTTTTTCCGAATTCACATTTCTTCAGATTTAAAACAAGTTTCGCTTTTTCAAGGACTGCTAATACTTTAGCCAAAATGCGTAAATGTTGCTCCCACGTATCTGAAAATATTACAAGATCGTCCAAATACACGACACAGTTATCAATTCCATTTAAAACTCTATTCATTAATCTTTGAAAAGTACTCGCTGCATTTCGAAGACCAAAAGCCATAACTTTGGGTTCATAACTACCGAAAGGTGTTATGAAAGCAGATATTTTCTGCGCTCGACTACTTAAATTACTTGCCAATAATCTTTGGCCAAATCAAGTTTAGAAATAAACTTAGCATTTCCTATTTTATCTAAACAATCTTCTATCCTGGGGAGAGGAAAATTACTTTGTTTCGTAACACTATTCACTTTTATAAAATCAATACACAGCCTATCTGATCCATCTTCCTTCTTAACAAGAACTATTGGAGAACACCAGTCACCTTCGCTAGGAACAATCAAACCATTGTCTAGCATATACTTAATTTCCTGTCGGACTGAATTTGCTTTTTCTGGGCTTAGACGATAAGGGGTTTGTCTAATGGGTTTTGTGTCCTGCAACTCAATATCGTGTTCTAAAAGATTAGTCAAACCCAATTTATCACTGACAGTTTCTGGATAATTTGAAAACACATTGAATAATTCCCTTGTTTTTTCTTCCTCTAAGCTAGAATTAAACAACGTGAAATTATTAAGAACATCAGAGTTCTTCTCAAAAGTAATCTCTCTCTGCGACACGGTTACAACTGGCACTGGGCGTTCATTATATTTCTTTAGCAAGTTGATGTGCAACCACTTAGCTCTACGCTTACCCATATCAATTAAGTAATTCAAATTTCCTCTTTTATCTATGATAGGAAATGGACCTTCGAACTTATAAGATAATGAGGGACCTTCTTTCTGGACTAATACTACGAATTTATCACCCACATGGAAAATTCTGTCTTTAGCTTCAAGATCGTACTTTCTTTTAGTTTCCCCTTGACGGTTGCTCTCATTTTCTTTTGCCAAACGCCATGCTCTCCTTAAATCTTCTTTGTGATCTTCGATATTCTGTATGTAATCCTTTCTACCTTCTTCTTGCATTAACTTACACTTTAAAATTTCTAAAGGTTCTTTGGCGGTGTGACCGAACAACAAATCAAAAGGACTAAATCCCGTGGTGTCATTAGGAGTTAATCGTAAAGCCAACAAGACAAAACGTAACTTTTCTTCCCAATCATGTTCGAAATTATTACACAACTTCTTTAAGCAACTTTTCAACGTTTGATGAAAACGTTCAACAATTCCTTGTGATTCAGGGTGGTACGGGGTGGAAGTTACAAGTTTAATCCCTAACTCTTTCATTTTGTCTCTGAAATACTTTGATACAAAATTGCTACCATTATCACTCTGTCTAACACAAGGGAGTCCAAATTTAGAGAAATAGTTCAGCAAGCGTTTAACTACAGTTTTTGCATTGCAATTTCTTACTGGGATTGCTTCTGGATATCGTGTTAGTCTATCAATGATTGTTAATAGATAGATATTCCCTCCCCTTCTTCTAGGCAAAGGGCCTACGATATCAATTACGACATTCTCAAAAGGTTCTCCTACCGATGGAATATTACATAATGGAGCCCTGGGAATTACTTGATTAGGTTTGCCAGCCATTTGACATTCGTGACAACTTAAAACATATCTCTTCACATCACTTTTCATTTTAGGCCAAAAGTACGTTTTACTTATACACTTGAATGTTTTATTTACTCCTAAATGTCCTTGTTCATCATGTGCTAATTTCAAAATTGATTCACGAAGTTTCCTAGGAGTTACTAATTGCTCTATGACCTCCTCTTTGCTACCTGTCTTAGGACGGACATAGCGACACAAAAGTTTGTCTTTTAGACTAAATGTTTCCTTACAAACATCTTCAGGTTCATCATCCAATTCACATTCAAAAATTCTAGTTGGTGTTTCATCTTCCCTCTGCATCTTAACTAGTTCATCCTTATTCAATATGCTAGTTTCTAAAACACTACAGCTGCTATTACTTGGGCCTATTACATTGTCTATCTGTACATCACTTCTTTCGACAGCTACATCATCATCTCTGCTCACATCATCAACATTTATAGAGTCAGTTTCCTCAGTTACACTCATGCTAAGCTCATCATCACTGCCTCTGTTATCTACATTCGAATCCTCGAACAACCTATGACCGTAGTCAATATCTGTATCTAATCCTGACCTGGTTACTATCATTTCAGGCACTTGAACTTCATTTAAAATAGGATTCACACACTTGGAGGTAGTTAAATCATTGCCAACAATAATGTCAACGCCGTCTACGGGCAAGGTATCCACGACTGCTAGTTTTACATCTCCTGTTACTAACTGACTTTCCAATTTCATCTTTAACAAAGGACAAACTACACAAGTGTTCGGAAACCCACCTAGCATAACTTTTTCTTTCATGCTGATTATTACATTCCTTGGTACTCTCTCTCTCCTAACGAGTGATACGGCCGCTCCCGTATCCCTAAGCAAAACTACTTCCCTTGAATCACCTCCTTTAAGAGAAGAAACTAAACCTTCAGACAAAAATTCACCATAATGTTTCCTAGTCTCTTTCAAGAGACTATTCCTTCCTGAAGAAAGATTATTAACTAGTGACACAGGTTTCTTCACATTCGTACTTTCTACTGTGCAATTCCTAGCTATATGACCTTTCTTATTACAATTGTAACAAGTGACCTCTGAATTACTGACTGCCCATTGGCTCCTACAGTACCGAGAAATATGACCTTCCTTCCCACATGTGTAACAATAATAATAATGATAATCCCTGTTCCTATTATCCTTATTGTTAGAACTACCTTTACTATGTTGTACCTTACTTTACAAAAGATCGTTTTTCTTTTTACTGCCACTTAAACCATGTGTGAGACTGTACTCATCTGCTAATCTCGTAGCATCGGCAAAAGATGTTTCACGCCTATCTTCTATATATAATTTGATGTCTGGGGATATGTTATTTTGGAAACTTTCTAACAAAACTAAGTTCTTGAGATCTTCAAAATTATCGACTTCAGCGGAAGTCAACCAATCACAAAACGATCTTTCTAACTTCTTTCCGTACTCTACATAAGTTCTAGTATCATCTCTTTTCAATCTTCTAAACTTCTTACGGTACGCCTCTGGTACCAATCTGTATGCACTAAGTACGGTTTCTTTCACAGTATCATAATCTCCACTTTCATCCTCAGACAAACAACTATACACAGAATGTGCTTAACCACTTAAAACTGATTGTAAATACAAAGTCCACTGTTTTTTAGGAGAGCCTACTCTGTTCATTAACTTTTCAAAAGACATAAAATATTTCGTAACATCTTCCTCATCAAATTTCAGTATAAGTTTAAGCACTGCACTCATATCTAAACTATCAGTGTCACTATTTAAAGATGAATTACTTCCTGATCTGCTACCTGACCGTCTGTTATGAAAAGTTTGTCTTAAATGAGCCATTTTTAACTCATGCTTACGCTGTCTTTCATTTTCTTCTCGCTTTCTTTCATTTTCTTCTCTTTCAGCTGCTCTTTTATCTCTCTCAAACACTTCCTGTTCTCTCTTAATAACATAATCACGGAGATCATCGCCATCTAGACCAAGAAGTTTACCTGAATCTATCAAAGCTCTCGTAATCGCACTCATTCTGCTTCTTTCTATATTCTCCCTGTTTCAATTGGTTATGTAGTCGAAAATTCTGGCAAAGGTTGCCAACTGTTACAATCCTCGTGGGGATCGAACCAGGTTCTTTTGAATTGATTAAGGAAATTGGGAGTTATCAACCACAATAAACAATTAAACAAAAGGAAATATAGAAAGAAAACTCGCAAAAGAAAACATAATTTTATTTACAACTAGTCAGAGGTCAAAGTTTCTTGATTGAGTACTTAGGAAGCTCTGAACTAAACAAAGAAAATCATTTGATTAAACTACACTCCAGCAAATAGGGGAACAGTCAAGATAGTAGATAAATAATACGAAAAAAAAGTACTACTCTTCACAGCAGCTCTCGACGGTTGACAGGAACGTAGATATTTCAGGTCCAGGCGTTTCGTGGTCGGTAATGAGGGCAGGGGTCAACTCGTTCTGACATCTCGGACAAGGCTGGTTACGTCTGCATTCTGGTCCTTACGTCTTCTCTCCTTCCCTGTGCTTGTTCTCCCTCTCTCTCTCTCTCTCTCTCTCTCTCTCGTTCTATCCGTCGAACTCTCGTTCTATCTGCCTTACTCTCTCTTCTCTCGTTCGTACTCTTGTTCTGTCTTTCGTACTCCCCTTCTCTCGTTCTCATTGAAGTTTATATATCCCTGTACGGGAGGGGTTAACTATGGACAATTCCATATAAGGAAATTTTCTCCTTTCTTCATCCTTATTGGTTTTCCTTAAAACCACGCCTCTGATAACATCCAGACGAACGCTCTGCCGGTGTAATCAAGATCCATATCGCGCTATAATTGAAGCGAGGCATGTGTTTACCTTTTCGTTAATGTATATTCTTCGGCGACAACACTGCTCTTCTTGTCCTATGGGTCCTTTCATAACATTGGCTCCTTGGTTTGCTACAGACAGAAGATCATTATGCCCAAAGACCGCTGACCTAGGCACCTCTAATAAATTTCTTGATCTCCATCAGGCCCGGTGACAGTTTCCAGTAAACACTAGCGGGACCCTCTCTCTCTCTCTCTGCTTCTTTAAGAGTAGAAAATTTACATGTTTTAACATTCTTTTCTATATTATTCTATCTACCCATGACAGCATACCTGTAAGTTTATTTAGGTTTAGTTAGGTAGGTTTGTTTCCAAAGAATTAGAGATTTTTGACTAAGTACGGTAATATTGGATATTTAAAAAATAATGGCAAGCTATATAAAGCTTTGGTTTGTGTAATTATTGTTCTTACTTTACAGGTGCATTTCCATTTGTATATAAAAAAAAATAATGTTTCTGTTTAATTTTTTTTTTCTTCGGGAAGGAAAGTGTTATGTATTAACGTAATTTTTACTTTTGATTACGTCAGCCTTGCTATTGCATTTTCTTTTATGTAAAATTAGTATAAAATTTAGTTTATAAGGCTTTAGTTGTAAATTTAATTTTTTATTTTTTTGAAGTGCTGTTTAAACCTCCTCCTCGCTCGTTTGAATATTTATAAGTGTCTAGCTTAATGCTTGTTTCTTTTCTCTGTTTTTCGAGTCCTTGGTGAGAAGAGACACCTGTGTTTACCTGCTAGGAACACGATTGCTAAAAGACACAGTTCGAGCTCGAGGTTACCCGGACCTACTTCAGCAGCTGGCTTATGTGAACTTTTCGGAGGATTGCAACATCAACAGTTGACGGTTTTTAGCAGGTGCATTTCTGCCACCTGCGGTGACTTGTATTTCCTGTGTGTTCTCTTCTGCGGTCCGCAGCGCCGACGTACGTTGGAATCCTGGCTTTAATATGGACTCGGGAGAGACACCCCCATCAACGCATCCTTGCCATAGTCAGCTGCGGGAGCCTTGGAGCTCGTGATGTTACGTAGGGAGGCAGTTGCCTGGTAGGAGATCTTTTTTACCTTCTTTTTGATGAGGAGTCCCGCTGAGTTGCACTCCCTACAGTAGCTGAGTGTTTGCGAATTCGCTACTTTGGTTGGAGCAGGAGGTGATTTTATCCAGCCCCAAAGAGAGTGAGAATACATATATGTTTTGTGTGTGTTTAGTTATAAGTTATTTAACTCTCTCTCGTTGAGAGTGTGGTGTTTCCCGTTAGGGAATTTTGTTGATTGCCAATTGTGTGTGTTTAGTTATTAAGTTATTTGACTCTCTCGTTGAGAGTGTGGTGTTTCCCGTAGGGGAATTTTGTTGATTGCCAATTGTTAATTATTAGTTGTTAAATGTTAGTAGTTAATGGTTAGTTGTTAATTATTAATTCAAATTGTTAGGTAGTCACAAGGTTGACTGTTCTAAAAATTGTTGTTAATAAATATTGTTAAATTTTCCTAAGTGTTTTTTTTTCCTCTGACCAATTTTTATGCCTAATATTTTTATAATCACTGCCCTCTCTTATCATGTAATATGAACTTTCACCACGGCCCGACAAGGGTTGTAATAGTACCTGAAGAGTCTCTTCTACCCTTACCAAGAGGAAAGTAACCACTGAACAATTACAGTGCAGTAGTTTCAGCGAAGAAGAATTGTTCAGTAATCTCAGTGTTGTCAGGTGTTTGAGGAAAGTGGAAAATGTGGAGAGAATAGGCTAGACTATTTGGTGTATGTGTAGGTAAAGGAAAAATAAGCTCTAACCAAAGAGATGATCCAATGTAGTATTGTCTGGCCAGTCAAAGGACCCATTATCTCTCTAGCGGTAGTACCTCAATGTGTGGCGTTTGGGGAAAGTTCTGCATATTATTTTTGGTATTGTTCCTCATTACACCATTCTCAAAAAGGGCAGGGGGTTGGTTACTAAATTCTTATTTTAGGTGACCTTGCATCTCTGTATAATGTATGTTAGACACATAAAGAGGGGAGCCATTTTATTTCCACCTGCTTACCACGAACTTCTGCACTGTTATCTGCTGAACCAACTGACACCACCTTGTCATTTCTACTAAGTTTAGTATCAGAACAATTCGTACTGGTTAGCCTTGCAGTGGCTTCCTCACAAAGGTGAAACGCACTGTCCGCATTGGCAGATGATAGGGCTACAACTCCTATGGCAATGCTTACCAATTTAGTGGCATACTCTCTGTTGTATGAAAATAATGAATGTATGGATAAGGAGCTGAACTTGATGAAATGTTAACCATACCCTGAAGTAGCAGTAGACCTGAGGTGTGTGTGTTGGTTTTTAGTGGAAATGCATGTACCACAGTAACTTTTGAGGGAGGCACACAGGGATAGTTTTGGCAGAATGCAGACCATTTTTGACTAGGTAATCGACCGTGAGCATTTTCATTAGTATTTGCTCAATCGTTTAGTCAGTTAAAATAGCAGATCAGAATCTATGGGCTCGCCTAATTGTCCAATGTCCTCCCGAAGTATATTTGGCAAACTGTGCTTTACTTATAACCTTTGGTATTCCCTTCATTTGATCAAGGTAGAGTCTTGAGCATTTTGCATAGGCTGTATGTCATAGCATGGAAAACTGGGTTCTTTTTGGAGTAGAACATAAGTAGAAATTAATAGGTTTTGAATGTTCCTATGGGTTTTTGAAGACCCAAATGTTATTTAAATGTTACGCCAATGTAAACAAAGGATCGTACTATATCACTTCCCTTATTTTATCAAATACATCCAGTAACACTTCGTATAAATAAATTATAACAGGAACATTAATAACTCACGAAATTAATGCATAACTAGCTAATAATTCATGAAATGCCGCTTCCCATATGTCAAACAGCTGATCCGAGACTTTGTTGGTAAACCTTCGGGAAAAATATGTAAAACACACAAATATAATGGAATTTAATTTCTGGTGGCATCTGGCAAAAATATACACCATTTTCTGTCTCCTCAAAGGGAAACTTTTCTGGGGAGTCGTGAGCTAAAGTCAGTCATGGTGCGTACACACAGGTATCTCTTAGTCGACCATAATCGATTTTGGTAGCCTTAGGGTTCGAATACCCATATTTCAATCTTATCCAAGATTTTTTTTTTTTTAGGTCAATATGTCATTACCCTATAACTTGAAAATAGAGTCATAATTGAATTTTCCATCATCAAATTCGTTGGATATGATGTATTACACAGGTTTGTGAGCTGAATTATTAAAACGTTATATTTGCCACCGCCATTTTGTTTTTGCCTCGCAAACATTAAGTTCACTTCGAGATTTTTGGGACTTTATGGATTTTAAATCAGTATGCCATGAATTTTCAACCTTGGAAAATTCATTTTTCTTCCACTTCCAATTCTAATGCTCCTGGCCTTACAGGGGTCGATCCATGCATTCCAACCACTAGGGCGTATGGCCAGCAGTCTCACTCCTACAAGATTTACGAGAAATCAGAGGGCTGCAAATTTCTGGTACTATTCCTTCTAAAGGTGAAAAATATGGATATGTAAGTAAATGAATTATAACTCAAAAAAATTAATCGAAAGCTTATGCTCCAAGTAACCATAAAATTCAATGGAAAACTTTTTCAAGTCTGGTATAACTTAATGATTCCCTGACCTTAATATTTTTTCGCTTAACGATCACCGACGGAATTATCCATTTTTTCTTATTGTGTTGAAGGAAGTCATACAAAATTTATTATATAGTATTAGACAACATAAAATTATTGAATTATAATTACTATTTTATTTTTAATTGATAATATATTCAATCTCTTAAGTAATCAGCGTCGTATGCAGCATTATTATGGTAACCTGATATCAAAGTGAGGTTTCAAATATCTGTTTCAGACCCTAATGAATTACAACATATTCTTTTTTTCTATAAAATCTGCTAAAACTAATATAAAATGGCTGTTTTCTTTCATAAGATGATAATTTTCTTATTAATAATATATTAACTGTTTTATTCAATGCATATTTTCCTCCCAAAAACGCTAATGTAAATTTGATTAAGGTTTGAAGGAAGTTAATAGATATCTAAAAGAGTCAGCACTCTATTTGGGGTATCTTATACTGAAAACGTTCACGCAGATTGAACTAAAACATATTCTGGACACTTCCATCCATATGTTTTTCGCTGTAAGTGATTTCCTCTTTTACTTATCAAAATTTCTAGCCAGTTTTACTCCAACTCTCCTCCCCATACTCTCTCCCTTCACTCAACAACCGACTTTAAATCTCAATGGGAAGGGTGGAAAGTGAGTCCTTATTCACACTTTCGCTTCAATATTCATATCAAATGGAAAGGGAACTGAGAGCTACTGTTTTAGGTAAGCTTTTCCCATTATTCACTTTCGAAGGTTGATGGTAACTATTTATTTGATATAAATCTTCTATTCTATATATATATATATATATATATATATATATATATATATATATATATATATATATATATATATATATATATATATATATATACAGTATATATATATATAATCTTTATCACACATACACACACACACACACACACACACACACACACACATATATATATATATATATATATATATATATATATATATATATATATATATATATATATATATATATATATATATATATATATTTATATCTTATTTCTCTTCCTCTTGTTATGTTAAAGTTTGTTGGTCTCGAGCCATGTCGTCCTGGAGGAAGTTCCTTCTGGCAACCTTTTACAGAATAATATTTCTGCGATTGATATTACAAGAGAATTACCATCAGGTATCATGGGGTTCCAACCCTCGGAAACGACTATTCGAAGATATCGTTTATAATCAGGGACATATCCTAAGATATCCATAGATATCTGCACGCCAAACAGACTTTACCCGGTCTAATCCTCTAAGGAGTAGGATAAGTAAGGAGCCGTTACATATCCTGGCACCTTTCGGTGCTCCTATACGATCCCACTTCACCATTTCTTTGTACGCAGCTGGTGGCTACAGTGCGGTTGGTTTTTGTGGCGCTCTTTTCACCTTTTTAGAAGATTTTATTTGTGTTATGGCTTCCTCTTCTTCATCAAAGTTGAGTACCTACCTCTCTTTGTCTTTTGTTTATGCTAATTTTGTCTTAGCTCCCTTTGGGGACTTATATTTTAGCATTTGGTTAGAGGAAGCTTGAGAGCTTCGAAACCTGCTAGCAATGGCGTTGGTTTTAGTCCCTGATTGCCCTTTTTTCGTGTTTACTAAATTTTTGGGTAATTTTCACGTTAGCTAGTTTATGTTTAGCATTAAGATGCTAAGGACTCAATTTTATGTAGCTTTTACATTGCATTTTATCATTTTAGTCTTTTTGAGTTCATATCAGTTTTGGCTAGCCTAGCCTAGAGTTGGTAAGTTTTTGTTGGAGACGGACTCACAGTTTTAGTTTTTGGTTTTGAGTTCCGGTTTCGTTGGCAGTGGTTACTTTCTTTGGGAAGATTTTTACTCAGTCATAATAGTTTCTGAGTTTTTTGGACCCACTTATTGGCGTCTCTCGGTTCTCCGATCATTTTGGCTCTTGGCCATCGTGCTACACACATCAGAGTCTCTCAGGGCTAGGAAGGCACAGTTTTAGAGATCCCCTTTGCAAAGGGTGAGCTCATTCATCTTGTTCACTTGGTTCACTGACTGGTTAATGCCTTTTCTTTTAGTCTCTGGTATTCTTCTTTTGTCTTGTTGTATCTGGCCAGGCCTATACTTTAACAACGTGTCCGTCGGGCTGTCGTGCAACATACGTTCTCATGCTGGCTTACGGTATTTCTATAGTGTTCCCCTTTGCGAAGGGTGAGCCTTTTTTCCTGTTGGTGCACTGACAGTTGTGTGATGCCATATCCTAGCCTCTGAGAATATTAATAGAGTAATTGTAATGGTGGTTTTTTTACCTCTTTGTGGTGGGTTTCCCGTTACTGATATCGAAATTAATTTATTATGCTTGTGTTTTTGCAATTGTGTGTTGAGGCCTAGCCCCTCCGGGGTTCTGGCCTATTAACCCGGCAGCATTTTCCTTTATAAAAGAGAGTTGTCAGGCTGTTGGCAATGCCGGTAATTACGGCTTCGTCATCTCCGACGGCATTCCTTCTCTGGGGCATATGATAGTGATAGGTTGCTATAGTAATCAATGTGGCCTATACTATCACACTCTTTTTATTATGACATGATGATTTAGTACAAATTATCGTCGTTTCATTTTGCTGCTGTCTTTGCCAACACTGTCGTTAGTTGCGGCAGTTCCCGCCCAGTATAGGGTATTGTTATCATGCCCCTGATTTAGGAATAGCCTTGGGAGTCGACAATACGGTTAACTATCTGTGCCGTTACGGACGGCAAAGATTTTATAACATGATGGCATATGTTTTTCTTCTTAGAGACTGCCTTCTAAAAGGAGGTTGCTCTATTATCTGTTGATGAGTACAAAACTCAGATCGACATAGAGACCTTACTTCTACTACTTGCAAGGTATCTTTATGTTAGTTAGTTACTGAGTTCTCTTTTGCGAAATGTTCCCCTTGGCTAAACTTTAAAACTTAACCATTACATTTGGCTAATTGCTTCCATCACTTTATTCAAATCCTTTAAGGACGTGGATTGGATTGTTCTCCCGTTTTCTTACAGGTGGGATTCCTATTTAGGATTCCCCTTGTTATATTATGGATTGGAGATTAGCCTTCCATTTATACCTTTGGTTGCTCTAATTATCGATGCATCGATATGTTTTGCATGGTAGGCGACTTCGTTGCCTTCCTACTAGCCGTTTCTCTACGGAGATAGTAGGCTATTGATTTTGATGAACATCCTTGTTCCCCCTCTTAACAGAACATTATACTTATGATTAAAGGGGACAGTTTTAGTTGGCTTTATGTTCCAATCTAATGGCATTGAAGAGGTCTGGATATTGTGATCTTTTTTCTCTTACTGATCACCAATTGCGAACACACAATTTGGGAATTAATTTCTCCAATTTCATTTACCTAATTGAATGTTACTAATCCATTCTTTTCAGCTTGGTGATTCAAAGAGATGAGTGTACTCATGGTTACTTTCTCCTTTTTACAGGCGGGGTCTTCGAAGGAGATGCACTGTCGAGTTCAGATTTGTGCCAGGACCGTGAGGTATCCTTGTGGTCATGATACCTGCAGGACCCATGCTAAATGCCGGAGAATGAAGGGTCTAGTCTCCTATTGGGACCCTCAGGATTGCAGTGTGTGTAAGGATTTACATCACTCTGAATGGATATCGAAAAATATCTGTGATGACGACCGAGTGTTTTTCCAGAGATCTCTTCATTCCTGGGTCAAGGGCTTCAAGAAGAATGCTGAACCATAAGCTCCTTATCTCTTTTCTGCAGAGTGGAAGGATATTCTTTTTCTTAAGGCGGCTCCGGACTCGGTATTGGGTTACGCCCAACCTAGGCCCATACCTTCCGTCCAGATTCACGTAGATGAAACTTTAAGTACTTTTAGCCTTGATTTGGACAATATATCCATGGTTTCTTCTTTATCTCCGGGTAGAGAATCGGCTCTTCTGTCGGCGGTAGATTCAGATGAACCCCTCCCTCACGTGGATGATTCTTATCTGCCTGAATTGAATGGCGTTACTGTGACTTCCGCGAGAGATTCAGTGTGTTCTGTTGTCTCAACTGCAGTCACTACCGCCGCTTCTCTGTCAACAGTTATGACTACGTCTTCCATTTCAGGTACACCTCCTGTTTCTGTCCCTCCACCATCCCCTGTTGAGCTGGGGGAACCAACACTTCCCAAATTTCCAAGTAACTTGGAGGACAGGTCCCTGTTAGCAAACATGAAGGCTTTCATGGAAGGGACCCAAGAATATCAAAGAAGGATGTTCAAAGCCTTACGGGAGGAGATTCAGGCTGAAACCTCAAGAGGATCCTTCTAAGGCTAAGGTTTTACCTTCTCAGCACCCCTCTTGCACACAGCAAAACCCATGAAGGTACGCGGGTCATGCGGTGCTTTCAGAGGGTATTCTTCATATGGGAGAGGGGCTAGGCTCTAGACTGGTTGCTGATCTGGAGTTTTATCCAGATATAGAGGCCTACCCCTTTTGTTATGTTAGGTTAGCTGAAGGTGTTCCGTTAAGAGACGATACTATCCCTAAAGAAACAACCCTTCTAGATCACACCAGAGCGCAGCACCTGGCGGTGAGGGAAATGAAGACAGCAGGGTGTATTAACAAACAATTAGGCGCCTTTAGTAAAAGGTTGGCCACTTTTATAGCCCCCAACACAATGGTTTTTCCCTTTGCTTCGAAAGCCTTCTTAGCAGTAGAAAAGGCCGTCCAGGAAGGTAAATCTCTTCCGGTCTTGGAGGAATTTAAGCCTGTGTCACTTGTTCTTCCCCATGACGATGAACATTGGTTGGATATCCAGTTAACATTTGGTGAAGGGAAACTAGATAAGGATATAGCCAGCCGGCAATTTAATGAAAGATTGCCTAGGATTCCTGAAAACTTACTGAAAGCGGAATTGGAGGCTAGGGAGAGACTATCAGCTTCGATGTCTCTTCAATGCTTTGTGGAAATGATGATTGGTAATTTCATCGATGCTCCTGTCTTTTCTCTGTTGGCCAAGATACACTTGGCTACTTTTATGAAGGATCTTCTTTACTTCTTTCAGGCTCGAAGAGTCTGCAGGAAGCATGTTCTAGCATCCACTGCTATTCGTCATGAACCAAAGCGTCTTATTGATGCTATTATTTTCCACAGAAATTAGTGAAGGAGATCTTGAATAAAGCAGCAGCAAAAAATAAGGGTCTTTTCCAGAGATGGGGAATATCTCTGAAGAGAAAATATATTCCTGGCGTCGGTCCTCAACCTAAAAGGGTCCGTAGACCAACATACCTTAGGAGGTCCTACTCTCCTTCTTCAGTTAATACTTCTCAGAATACATTTACTGTTCCTTATCCGGTGACTTCATAGTCCCCAGCACTCAATCCTGGATTTGAACAAGGGACTTCGTCCTTTCGTTCCCCCAAGACAGAAAGAGGGGGTAGAGGCCGATCTGAAAGGGGACGCAGGCCGAGGAGTCGGGGTCTCCGAGGTAACAGGGAAACTAGGGGCACACATCTTCAACCAAAACAATGAGGATATTCCAGTAGGAGGAAGACTGAAATTGTTCAAGGACAGGTGGGCGCTCAGTCCTTGGGCACAGAACATGATTTCCAGCAGTCTAGGCTGGAAATGGAAGAGACAACCTCCAAGAATCAGGATATTTTTCCAGAAATCAACACCTCATCTGGACCAATATGTGCAGGACCTGTTAAAGAAGAGAGTTATTCGTTGCACGAAATTTATGAAGTTTCAAGGTCGTCTATTCTGCGTGCCAAAGAAAGGTTTGATTATTCCTTGAACTATTCTCGACTTGTCCCATCTAAACCTGTTCGTCCAGTGTGACAAGTTCCGGATGCTGACTATTTCGCACATACGGACCTTACTACCCCAGGGGGCTTACACCGTCTCTATAGATCTTACCGAGGCTTATTGGCATCTTCCGATAGGTTGACGCTTCTCCCCCTACCTTGGTTTCAGACTGGAGGGAAGGGTTTATGTATTCAGAGCTATGCCATTCGGGCTCAACATAGCTCCAAAGATTTCCACGAAGGTTATAGACGAAGTCGTTCAACAATTAAGGGAAAGAGACCTTCATGTAGTGGCATACCTGGACGACTAGCTCGTGTGGGCTCCCTTATCAAGGGAATGCACAGAAGCAACATATCACGTTGTCAAATTTCTCCAGTATCTAGGATTCCAAATAAACTTCAAAAAGTCAAGACTGAACCCAGCTCAGGTGTTCCAGTGGTTAGGGATTCGTTGGAATCTAAAGACTCATACCCTTTCCATTCCTTCTGCCAAGAGGAAGGAAATAGCCCAGTTAGTTCGGTCTTTCATCAAGTTGAGAAGGATCACCAGGCATTGCCAGGAAAGGGCTCTGGGCCCATTACAGTACATCTCCATTACGAACCCTCTTCTCAAGATCAGACTCAAGGATGCAAACAGAGTTTGGAAGAAGAGAGCCTCCACAGCTCTCCGCGATCATCAGAAGACAACCCCGGAGTTGCTTCAACAGCAACTTCGTCAGTGGCCCGTTGCCAGAAGTCTTTCCAAGACGGTTCCATTGCACTTTCCTCCTCCTGTAGTGATTCTTCATACGGACGCCTCACTGGTCGGGTGGGGGGGGGGGGTCATACCCCACTCAAGAAAGTGCAAGGTCGTTGGTCTCAGAGATTCAAGCAAGTCCACATCAATATTCTGGAGGCCATGCCAGTCTTCTTATCACTAAAAAGGCTACAATTGAAGAACAACATTCACATCCGGCTAGTATTAGACAGCAAAGTAATAGTTCATTGCATCAACAGGCAAGGGTCAAGATCTCCTCAAATAAATCATGTAATGATCGCCATTTTTTCGTTGGCTCAGAGGAAGAGGTGGCGTCTGTCAGCCTCTCACCTTCACAGAGTTCGGAATGTGATGGCAGACTCCATATCTCGAACACATCCGCTAGAGACAGAATGGTCTTTAGACAAAAAATCATTCTCTTTCGTGCACGAGTTAGTCCCGGGTCTTCAAGTGGATCTGTTTGCAACGAGTCTCAACAAGAAACTTCCCAATTATGTGGCACCAAATATGGACCCATGTATTAAACATAGATTGGAATCGGTGGGGGAAGATTTATATGTTCCCACCCTTCAATCTTCTCATGAAAGCATTTGACAAGCTTCGATTGTTCAGGGGGACCGTAGCCCTGGTTGCTCCTCTATGGCTGAAGAGCAACTGGTTTCCTTTGGTGACAGAGATGAACCCCCATTGGTGCCTCTACCCATCCCGAGTCTGCCCCAAGAAGTACAGAGGAAGACTGTCTTCGCTTCATCTTGGAAAACGAAAGCCCTAATCTTATGATTTTTTCACATTAGCCCTAGAAAAGAGGTTCAAAATTCAACGAGACAAATTTTCATTTGTGGAAAATTATAAAACTTCCACTACTTTGAATCAGTATGAAACTTCGTGGAAGAAATGGGTTCGATATGTGAAAGATAAAAATCCACCTTCTATCTCTATGGATTTTTGTTTAGGCTTTCTGATTGACTTACACGCGAAAGGTTTAGCATCCTCTACAATTTTGTCGTACAAGTCCGCCCTAGCTAGACCCCTTTTATTTGCCTTTGACATAGATTTTAACTCGGACCTCTTCAACAACATTTCGAAAGTTTGTGCAAGGTTGAGACCAGCGGCTCCACCAAGGCCGATATCCTGGTCATTGGATAAAGTTTTACAATTGGCTTTGGATATTGACAATCAAACTGCGTCTTTACGAGATTTATCACAAAAAGTCATTTTCCTAATCACTATGGCTACCGGTGCTCGAGTTAGTGAAATGTGGCAATCTCTAGGGATGAGGGTCGCACAGAATTTACAGACAATGGTGAAGTTAATTTATATCCTGATCCTACCTTTTTGGCTAAGAATGAGCGTCCATCTAAACGTTGGGGACCCTGGAAAATAATTCCCCTCGAAAGTGATCTCACTCTGTGTCCAGTGCAGTGTTTAAAGATATATCTTGACAGGACAAAAAATTTTAAAAAGCGTCAATTATTTAGAAGTGAGACGGTTGGGTCAGAATTCTCTTTGAAACAAGTGAGAGCGAAATTGGCATATTTTATTAGAAGAGCAGACCTGGCTAGCATGCCGTTGGGTCATGACCCTAGAAAAGTGGCTTCATCTTTGAACTTTTTTTCAGTATATGTCATTTGAAGTTTTACCAGCTGGTTGGAAGTCCACCAGGGTCTTCTTCAACCATTATATGAAGCAACTGGATGAAATTCGTCATTTTGTGGTGGCAGAAGGAAGAGTTATAAGACCTGCTACAACGATGTAGCCCTCAAGTGCGTCGTTGGGTATTCTTCCAGATTATTTTCTTTATTAAGTAAACTGTCAGTTTTAGCTTCCTGATCTCCATTAAACAATTTCAAAAATTTTATTTTTCAGGATTCAATTTAGTTTCTCTGAATTTTACATGTGTACCTATATGAGTATGCTATACCTATTTCAGAACTGAGTTTGAAATAGTTCAGTTTCTGTTGTCGGGTATAAGACTGTATTTTGTATTTAGCCATGTACGGCTTAATTTTTATTAGAAGATCTCCTTAAGGGGTTTTAGGATATATTAAATTGTTTCCCCTCATGATTACACAAGTACAAATTTCTCGGGGATATATATTTGGGTACATTGGTGGATCATAATGCTTATCACTTAAATTGTATTCATTTTTGCTCAAATATTTTGGATAATAAAAAGTTGCATTTTATTGCTAAACATAATTCCTTTTAGTAGCAATAAACTTAGCATACAATGGTGAATTTCTACCATCATTGCACATTAAGAATCTGTTTGAAGGTGAGTATTTGTTCCTTAATGATTACTCACTACGTTCATGATATTGGTAGTTTTTATATTTCTCACTGTTAAAGGGAGTGTTCTTCACCACAGGGGTGGTTGATGGCAGGTCACAGATCTTTCCCCTTAGAACACTATCATATTTATCAAATCAAGATAATTTTGGATTCATTTTTAAAGTAGAAATTTATAATTATGCTTCGTCACATAAGTGGCGAGCACCCATTAATGGGAGGTTTTTCCATGCAAAAGCCTCACACCGAGTATAAATAATTCTCTGGTACACTTCCATCAGGACGACAAGGCTCGAGCCCAACAAAAGGATTTTGACATAGGAAAAATCTATTTTTGGGTGAGATAGCCACGTTGTCATGATGGCCCACCCATTCCTTCCTATTTCTCACACCCCTTTGCTCGTTGGAGCCTTCTATTTCACAGTAGCTCAGGTGCGACGTGGAATGGTGAAGCGGGATCGTATAGGAGCACCGGAAGGAGATAGGATATGTAACGGCTCCTTACTTATCCTACCCCTTAGAGGATTAGACCGGGTAAAGTCTGTTTGGCGTGCAGATATCTATGGTTATCTTAGGATACGTCCCCGATTATACATGATATCTTCGAATAGTCGTTTCCGAGGGTTGGAACCCCGTGATACCTGACAGTAATTCTCTTGTTATATCAATCTCAGAAATATTATACTGTAGAAAGTTGCCAGAAGGAACTTCCATCAGGATGACATAGCTATCTCACCCAAAAGTAGATTTTTCCTACATCAAAATCCCTTTTATAGTTATATAGATATTTAATTTAACGTTACTCTTCTTGAAATATTTTATTTTTCCTTAAATTTCCTTTCCTCACTGGGCTACTCTTCCTGTTGGAGCCCTTAGGCTTATAGCATCCTGCTTTTTCAAATAGGGTTGTAGCCTGGCAAGTAATAATAATAATAATAATAATAATAATAATAATAATAATAATCTATATATATATATCTATATCTATATCTATATCTAATTGTACAGTATATATATATATATATATATATATATATATATATATATATATATATATATATATATATATATATATATATATATATATATCTATATCTATATCTAATTGTACAGTATATATATATATATATATATATATATATATATATATATATATATATATATATATATATACGTACATAGGACACAAAGCAAATTTTTCCCAAGGACATGAGACCGAAATTAAAAGAAGGGTAAGCATGGGATGGGGTGATTTTATATTAACTTATGCATCGGAAACTTGGAGCCTTACTATAGCCTTAGAACGTCAGCTAGTTACAACTCAAATATGAATGAATATGTCCTATTGTCAAAGCTTATTTATAAGATTATTGCGTACGTTGAACAAGTGAGATATTTTCATTTTATTATTATTATTATTATTATTACTATTATTATTATTACGTAAAGCAGAATTTTATAATCCCATGGGCTCTAGCAGGGAAAACTAGCCCAGTGAGGAAAGGAAATAAGAAAATGAATAAACTATTTGATAAGTAATGTATAAAAAAGAATTAAGATTAGCAACAACGATAAAATAGATTGTAGATGGTATTTTTTTCTATTTATTTTTTCATTTGATTTCCTGGTTGAGAGAGAGAGAGAGAGAGAGAGAGAGAGAGAGAGAGAGAGAGAGAGAGAGAGAGAGAGACGTAGTCATTGTAATGATTGTTTATAGCGAGAAAGACAGTTGGTATAATTGAGGTTGTCTGTTTAGATTTCTTGGTAGGTAGTTTAGGGCAGTGATGAATGTCTTGAGCGAATGCTATTTTTGATTGACTGCAACTAGAAGCAGTTGTGTTTGAATGCTGGATTTATCTTTTATTTCTTACACCCAGCTATGTTAAATCGTCACTGTCAAAGGAGTCGCAGAAGAAAAAAGTCTTCAGATGTTTCTTGAAAATCTTAATATCTTAATCATTCGGTTGTCTCGTGGGAGCTTATCGTATAGTCCCGGGGCAACATATTTAAGGCTCGGATCAACTCTAAATGCACAAATATTAATTGAAAAAACTATTTCACTTAGTAACTAGATATTTTCAGGGTAAATTTATATTACCATTACTAACACTATATTAACATAAGAACTCAATATGTATATTCTTTGTCCGTCCGTTACACTGTAGGTAGTAGGTTGGGTGGGGCACCAGCCACCCGTTGAGATACTACTGCTAGAGAGTTAGGGGGTCCTTTGACTGGCCAGACAGTATTACATTGGATCCTTCTCTCTGGTTACGGTTCTTTCCCTTTACCTACACAGACACCGAATAGTCTGGCCTATTCTTTACAGACTCTCCTCTGTCCTCATACACCTGACAACACTGAGATTACCAAACAATTCTTCTTCACCCAAGGGGTTAACTACTGCTCTGTCATTGTTCAGTGGCTACTTTCCTCTTGGTAAGGGTAGAAGAGAGACTTTAGCTATGGTAAGCAGTTCTTCTAGTAGAAGGACACTCCAAAATCAAACCAGTGTTCTCTAGTCATGGGTAGTGCTATAGCGTCTGTACCATGGTCTTCCACTGTCTTGGGTTAGAGCTCTCTTGCTTGAGGGTGCACTCGGGCACACTGTTCTATCTAGTTTCTCTTCCTCTTGTTTTGTTGAAGTTTTTATTGTTTATATAGGAAATATTTATTTTAATGTTGTTGCTGTTCTTAAAATATTTTAGTTTTCCTTGTTTCCTTTCCTCACTGGGCTATTTTCCCGGTTGGGCTCCCTGAGCTTATAGCATCCTGCTTTTCCAACTAGGGTTTTAGCTTAGCATTTAGTAATAATAATAATAATAATAATAATAATAATAATAATAATAATAATATAAGTCCGTCGTCACATGTGAATTGCAGTCTCAATTTTTTTCGTCCAGACTTTTATTCTAACAGCATATGAACTACATGTAATTGAGCTTTTCTCCAAAATATCATACATATCACGATATGAATAAATAAATAGATGAATATCCGTGATGTCACGCCGAATTTCGTGTTTTATTTATTAAATTCTCTCAAGCAATATTATTCATCACTTTGTATAAAAAATGTTATTACACAATAAATGCAATACATATATACGTTAACATATGTAGTTTTAAAATGACTTGAATTATTTTCCGAAATTTTAACTAATATTTGAAGAGGAAAAAAACAGTTTTGAGTAATTGCGCTTTAAAGTTTTCAGTAACATACGTGGACTTCTTATGACACAATACATTGGTTATAGATTGATGTTATAATTGGTATTCTTTTTTCCTTCGACTTTCTAAACAGTTATATAATGATATTAGATTTAATTTGTTCTGGTTTATTGTAATAAATATAAATCATTACTATTTACTTACGTTGGTATCAAGTTGAGTGTTGATATCGTCAGCGTCTCTCTCTCTCTCTCTCTCTCTCTCTCTCTCTCTCTCTCTCTCTCTCTCTCTCTCTCTCTTCCTTGCCTTTATTGATTTTTCTAACCTCACTGCTGGGGTGTCAAATAATTAAAAACTGTTTTTATTTTACCAGCAATAGGTGCTTTCCCTAATCAACTCTTTGTGTGTCTCACAGCCTTGAGTGAGCAAAGGGTTGAAAAGATACCTAGATTTTCAGGCATGAAAGGAAACTGAAATACCCCCAAAACAAGTGGAAATAAACTATTTTTATCCGCATAAGGGTTACTCTCGCGCTCGACCCTTTAAATAGGTTACACTACGGTTACACCCATATCCCTTTAAAGCTCCGTGACCAACGAAAATGGCCTCGGAATGTTCAAAAGAAACTTTGGGCTCTATGCTTGGACATTTGTCGAATGTAAATTCATGAAAATCTCAAATTAAAATTTCTAGCAAAATAATTTGTTCCTAGGGGGTGATCCGAGTCAGAACCTACAGTATACATATATCTAGGTTCCAATAGTTTGAAACCATCTGTAACTATTCTGGTGTCAACAGGATTTGTTGGTTGCACAATATGTAGCAATTCTCTTAAGATATTTTGGACGACCGGTTCTGATAACTTGCTGGTTATTATACATATTCTAATTTGAAATCCCGCTTTAATCGGCAGTCAGTGTAAATCAATTAGTATATTAGCGATCCTTTATTTTGGTGGGACACTTTTTATAAATCTTGCATCTCTGTTTGTTATGGTTTGTAATTTCTTCAGTCGTACTTTTGGTAGATTGTAATAGATGGAGTTGCAGTAGTCAATCCTGGTAATAACACAGTTTATCATAAGTATCTGTACATAATATTCATCCGGGTACTTTTCTATCCAAGTAATGTTTCCGAGATGATAATCACCAGATTTTACTACCTTGTTTATTTGGGCATTGAGAGACAAGTGACAGTCAAGAGATACGCCAAGTTCACGAACTTTACTAGATATCGAGTAAAAGTCGTTATTTCTTCATTTGAATATCACCTAAGTTTCTTACCCTGTTATTCTTTCCCACCACCATTAAGTCAATTTTGTTCTAATTTAATTTTAGTTGTTTGATTGTAATGCTTTCTCTAACAGGATTTTTTGTATACTGCTGTTATTCCTTATAAGGAAAGGAGCAGTATCGGTCTTGTTTTATACTTGTATTAATTTAAGCTTAGGTTAAGTTAGTAGCCTTTTCATTTATATAACCTGTTGATTAGTCTAGTTTTTCTATTAGCATAATATGCTGTATTTTTCATTAGGAAGTAACTGATGATACCTTGCTTTGCATTGACTTAAGTTTTAATTTTTCCTTGGGTAATTTAGTATTAGTTAAAAGCCTTGTTCAAGACGGATGAGGCTGAAATGAAAAAGTTAATTAAAAAGAGGGCCTATGTTAAGGGTTTAATAACTCTTGATGTTAGGAAGAATGACTCTTTAAAGGACGATCAAATTAATGGTCATTTGTTGCAAAAATTCATTCACAAAATTAATGCCAATTTAGTAATAACTGAGAATTTTGATGCAAGCATTTGTGAAATTGCTGCTGAAGATGAACTAGATAGTATTATGCAAGCAGCAAGAGATTATAATTATGAAATACAGAAAACTCTGTCTGAATTTAGAGTAAAATTTGATAATTTGTTTGGAGGTAAGAATACTCCTCAAAATAGTTCACGTAAAATTGTAAAGTTGCCTCTCCCTCCTATTCAAATTCAGAAGTTTGAAAACAATGCAGCTAATCCATTTGCCTATTTCAACTTTAAAAAGGCTTTTAATAATGCCTTGGCTGGTATGCCTAACCTAACTAATGCTCAACAGTTTTATTTGAAGGGTTATTTGTTGGGTGAAGCATTAAGTGTACTAGAAAAAAATTACAGTAAATGATGAGGGTTTTGATTTGGCTTTTAAGTAATTAGATCTTAATTTCCTGGATCAAGACAACATAATTGATCAAGTAATAGGTGAAGTTTTGAACACTTCTGAAGTAAAATCCCTTAGTGAAGTAGAATCTTTGGTTAGATCTTTGAAAAATAAATTCATTGACTTGAAGGAACTTGGTATAGATCTGATTGAAGTTGATTCGGCTGCTCTATTGCTAATTAGCAAAATTGTAAATAGGAAACTTCCCAGAAATTTTTTGATAGAACTCTCTAGAACTACAGGATCTTCTTATCCTAATTTTAACCAGTTGTTAGATAATTATCAGAGTACTATCGCACGCCTTAGTTTAGGTCATAATGAAAATTCTGGTGCAAAACCTAAAGTTAAGTATGAAGGTAAAGAAGTTAAACATGAAGGTAAAGACTGTAATTTCCAACAATCAAAGTTTAGTAATAGATCACTGCTAGTAATGACTCTAATAAAGTTCAATTTACTTGTAAACCTTTATCTTCTGGTAGATGTAAATTTTGTAAAGATACTGGTCATAATTCTTCTAAATGTACTAGGTTTGATACTTTGCAAGCTAGGAAGAATAGAGCTCAAGAACCAACTTTATGCATTAAATGCTTGATTGATAGGCATGGGGCCTTGGAATGTCCGGGAAATAAATCATTGTTACCTTATAAATGTTTTTCTTGCAAAAATCTGAACATCATGGAGCATTGTGCTCTCATGCTATTAAGGATCTTGGTAAAAAAGTGTTAAGTTGTCAATCAGGGTCTGAAATATTTGTTCCCTTTATTGCCCTCAAAGTTGGTAGGGGTAGGAAATCTTTTAAATGTTGTTTTCTATTACACACGGGAGCCCAGTTTAGTGTTATTTATAACAAAAATTGTTGATAGCAAATTAGGAGATTATTGTGGTGCTCCTTTGTCTAGGTTAGTTTCTTCTTTTGGGTTGCCAGCTAGAGTTAGTGTTGGATTTCATTTGGTAGCTGATTTGACAATGCCTTGTGGGAAAAAGACTAGTTCTCTCTTTTTTTTTTTTTTTGCATTGGAAAATTTTAATCTTTCCATAGAAATTCCTATGTTGCCTTCTGTAGTTAAAAATTTGGAATCTGCTGGTTATTCTGTATGCAATAATTACCCAGGGAGGAATTCTGAAATCGTAAATATATTAGGTATCCTAGGGAATGATATCCTTCAGGAATTTAGTCAGTTAGATTTAGACTCTGTAGAGTTGTTTAATATTAAGGTTAGAGTAATTAAGCTGGACAATGGGGTTATTCCATTTGGTAGAGTAGTCAATTTTGATCATCCTTCACAAAAGAAGCTTTTTTATAAAAGAATTGATTCCTATGAACCTTGTAAAACAGTAAGAGAGGTAGAGTCTTGTCCTAAAATCGATAGTAATAAAATCTTGGAAAATAGACCAACAGGTAATAGTAAAGCTAAATCTGTTAGGTTTATTCCTAATAAGGAAATTAAATATGTACCTGAATGTAACGGAGAATCTAGAGTTTTATAATTCTTCCCTTAATTTGGAGATTAAACAGACTTCTAAGCCTGATAAGAATAGACTTCTGGAATTTGTTCTTCCTAAGCAACTTGGAAAACAGAGGCTATTAGTGAATTTTGCAGTCAATCCAGTAGGCTATAAGTTCAATCCATTGAATCGATTGGGATTAAAGATGAAAATTCCCTTCCCTATGAAGACCAACAAGTTGCTGAATTTGCTAAATCAATTTCTTTTCATGAAGGACATTATCACGTTCAGTTACCATGGAAAAAGGATTTAATTGAAAAAGTACCAAACAATTTAAAGATTTCTTTGGCAGTTGCTGAACGGATTTATTCTAAATTAGAAGATCAGAATATATCCTCTAAATATGAGGATGTTTTTGATAGACAGAGGAGCTTGGCATTATTGAGCCTGTTAAAAATAGAGCCGCAGGTCAAGTATTTATTCCTCATCGTCCTGTCATCAGAAATGATGAAAATGCCACTACTAAAATCTCTCCTGCATTTAACTGTAGTTTAAAGGTGGGAAAAGCTCCTTCATTAAATGAAGCCGCTTTCCCTGGTATTGATTTGATGAACAACTTGTTGTCTTTGGTTTTGTATTTCAGGAATAATGATTATGTAGTTGTAGCTGATATAGTCAAGGCTTTTCTCCAAGTTAGGTTATCTTTAGAGACAGATCGAAATAGATTTTATTTCTTTAGAAAGATAAATGGGAAGTTTGTTGCTTATAGATATAATACTATAATTTTTGGATTTGTAAGTTCTCCCTTTATATTGAATTATATTATTCAACATCATTTGTCTAGCTATAGAGGGAATGAAGTAGCTTCTCTGAGTAGAGACAAATTTTATATGGATAACTTAGTGCTCTCTTCTAATCAGGGAGCCCAGATGCCATTTATTATCAATCCTATTAAGAAAATTATGAATTCAGGGGGGTTGCCTTTACGGGAGTGGGGTTCTAATATACCTGCTTTGTTATCTACTCTCGATGAAGATGAAAAGGTAGCTTCTTCTGAAATGAAGATTTTAGATATATTTATGACTCTGACCAATATACCTTACAATTAAAGGTTAAGCAATTGAACAAAGGTGCTTCCTCAAAGCGTCAGATTTAGTCAGCTTTGTCTTCTGTCTTTGATCCTATTGGTATATTTACAACTATAATGCTGCAGGGCAAGCTTATTATTCGTAAGTTGTGCCAGCAAGTTTTGAACTGGGATGAAACAGCTAGTGCTGAAATTTCTAAACTATGGAGTAAATTTTGTAATTCTTACAGTGAAGTTAGTCAGGCATCTTTTTCTAGACAAACTTATAAAACTGATGCTCCTGTCAAGCTGTGTTTGTTTGCCGATTCTTCTAAGGAAGCTTATGGTTGTGCTATGTATGCTGTGCTAGGTGATTATAGTTCCTTGATATTTGCTAAGACTAAGGTTAGCCCTATTAAGGAGAAAACTCTCCTTAGTTTAGAACTTTTGGCTGCTCAATTGGCTTTGAAGTGTTTTTTATACCATTTTTGAAAGTAATCTATTAAATTGTGCTAAAATTGAAAGCATAACTCTTTTAATAGATAGCCAAGTAGTTCTTAGTTGGATTCTTACTAATAGGGCTCCTAAGAGAAACACATTTGTAAATAATAGGTTGAAGGAAATTTCTAATCTGTTAAATAGGATTTCTAATAGATTTTGTAGAGTTTCATTAGCTTATATTCCTTCATCTAGCAATAAGGCTGATTTACTAACTAAACCTTGTACTTGTAAGCACTTTCTTGAAAATTTCAGTCTTTGGATCAAAGAGCCTTCTTGGTTGAATTCTCCTGACGAGTGGCCTAAGGGTCTTTTGGGTTGTATTCCTGATAATGTGAAGGGTGACTTAATTTCTCCTGTAATGTTCCCTAAAAAGGAACCTCTTGTAAATATTAGTAATTTTTCTAGTTTTTATAGACTTATAAGTGTAGTTTCTAAGGTATTTACTGTTGTATATAATTTTAGGAAAATTCAAGCTGACCCTGTTGAGGCAGCTTCTAATTACCTTCTAAGGTTGATGCAAGAGGAAGCTTTTCCTCTTGAATTTTCTTATCTAAAGAGTAGAGATTCTTCAGTTGAAGTTCCACCTTTAGTTAGGCAGTTCAATTTGTTTTTGGACGATAATGGTATAATGCGAACTAAAGGTCGGATTGACAAAAATATTACTTTAAAATTTAATATTGTCAATCCTATTCTTGTGAACAAGAAGCATCATTTGACTCGGTTGTTGTTTTATTATGCCAATTGTAAGTCTATGCATATGGGTTTGCAATCCACTCTTAGTTTTTTTGCGCATGCATGGTTTGTGGATTGTAAAGGCTAGGCAAGCAGTTTTGTCTGTCCTTAGGGATTGTATTGTATGCAAGCGTTATAATGCTGGCACAGTGAAGTATCCTTCTCCTTCTTCGCTTCCTTCTTCCAGGGTTAATTTGAGTGTGCCTTTTGCTCATACTGGTGTGGATTATACAGGCCACTTATGGTTGAAGGAGAAAAATTTAAGGTGTACATTCTTATTTTCACTTGTTTCAATACAAGAGCTATACATTTGGAAGTTGTCCAGTCTATGTCAACCTCAGAATTTATATTAGCTTTCGTTAGATTTTCTAATAGGTTTGGTGTTCCTGTTGCTGTTTATTCTGACAATGGCAAATCCTTTGTTCAGGCTGGTAATATAAATGAACAGTTACTTACATCTTCTGAGTTTGAGGAGAAGTTTAGGGGCACTTCCATTTCTCATAAGACTATCCCTGTGTACGCAGCGTGGTATGGTGCTGTTTGGGAAAGATTAATTAAAACAGTGAAGCATTGCCTTTTTAAAACTCTTGGTAGATATACTGTACTCCTTCATTTTCTGAATTTGTCACTTTCCTCTCTGACATTCAGAAAATTTTGAATAATAGGCCTTTAACTTATAGATCTTGTGAGAATGAGTTAGATATAATTTCTCCTAATCATTTCTTGGTTGGCAGATTTACTCCTTCATTAATGTTTGGTAATTCTGAACAAGTTCCTGAGTGGGAGTATGGTAAGGAGGATGAGTATTCTTATCTCCTTGCACGTACTTTGGAAACTAGGGATGGAGTTTACGAAAGCTTTAAGGAAAAGTGGCATTCTGAATATCTATTAAGTTTGAAAGAAAAGGACAGATCTTCTTTTCATCCTCCAAGAAAGTGGGAAAAAGGGGAAATTGCTCTCACTAAATTACCTTCCAAATCTAGATCTTATTGGCCATTAGTTAGAATTGTTGAAACATTCAGTGACGACGAAGGGGTTGTACGTACGTATTGTTAAGCCTGATAAAACTGAAAGTGTAATTAATGTTAATTTTATAATACCTTTAGAATTATATTCTGAACTTAATGATCTTAATTTATATGTTCAAATTGAACAAGAGGACAATGTTGGTAAGTTTGAGACAGATGAAATACCTGCAACTGGAACAGCTTTGCCCGATGAAGTATCTACTAGGCCTACCTGTAATACTTCTTTTGCCTCCAGAAACCTAATAATAATGGTTTTTTGTTTTATAAGTGTTCTTTTGTTTTGGAGTTAATCTGTCAAAATGGTTCTTTGTGTAACCACTTTTCTTTTTGTTGTTTGGGGAAGATGTAGAAATAGTTGATTGGAGAATGGTAATTGCATTCATGGGATATAGTCGAATTGACTAGTTAGGTCGTTCTTACTTTCTGTTTTTGTTTTTGTGTTGGGTCATGGACGGAAAGTAAACTGAATGATTGCTATTTGTTAATATCAAATGTAAATTTTTAACTTTCCCCTTTTTGTATTTTAATTGAATTAATTAATTAAATGTTAAATGTATTCCTTATAAGGAAACAGTTTTGATTCCCCGTCTTTATTTTTCAACGGTTGTTCGAGAGTTTCGGACAAAGGAGAGGAAAGAAAACGGGAGTTGATCAAAAGTTTTGAGTCCGACTTGGCGTCAATAACTGCTCAAGTCTCTACAGGATCACGGTGCCGGCCACATCCTTTGAACGAGTGTTCCTTCCGCCCGTTAAGTAAATAATGAACTAATTTAGTTCGAACAAAACCAAGTTTGTTGAAGCCATTTTGTGCAGGGGAGTTGAAGAATAAAGACTTAACTTTATTGAATTGAGTTAGGTAATTCTAACAATACTAAAGACGTCATATATATATATATATATATATATATATATATATATATATATATATATATATAT
>NC_090733.1:54377885-54385385 GCF_036898095.1 Palaemon carinicauda
ATAGAACATTCACTAATTTCATAGAAGAAAGTGGAGATGCTGCACCAGACAAGTTGAGGGCATTAGTTAATTGTGTGTCCTCGAGTGTATATGAACTGATCGAAGACTCTAGTACTTTTGAGAGTGCTAGACATGTTTTAGCGACGCGACGACAGCAGTCAGGAGAATCCATTGACGAATTTCTGCGTGAGTTACATAAACTTAGCAAAGACTGCAACTTCCAGTCAGTCACAGCAGAACAATATCGGCAAGAGCTAGTAAGTGATGCATTTATCAATGGTATTGCCTCAGTATTTATTCGTCAGCGGCTACTAGAGAATAAGTCACTGAATCTGGAGACTGCACACAATCAAGCTCGTACGTTGGATCTTGCCCAGCGCAGTGCTGACGCATATGAATCGCCACCTGTTCCTCATACTGCTGCTTTAGTTCCAGAGCGGCAGGCGCAGCTCAGCGATGACCAGCAGCAACATCCAACGCAAGAGGGAGCAGAAGGAAGTTCACCAGGAGGTTCAGCTGTTGCCGCTGCCTACTTATCAAAGAGAAAATGTTATTTTTGTGGTAATGCACTTCACAGTATAGGTAGAGTGAGTTGTCCCGCACGTACTGCCACATGCAACAAATGCGGTAAAACAGGCCATTTTGCAAAAGTCTGTAAATCGAAAGTTTCAGGTAGTACTACTGCTACATTGTATAATCCCACTTTGCTTACAATAACTGCCACTTATCCAAATAATCTTTCACATGCAGCTACAAACATCACTGTAGCTCAGATAGTTTTATACGTGAGGAAGTAGCGCAGAGACTAAAACTGACAGTAGTCCCTGCAAGCTCAGCGGTCTCAATGGCATCAAAATCGTTCAATGCTAGTTCCCCTGGATTTGTCATAGCAGACTTGGTTCACCTTGATCAGAGATATCCCTGTATACAGCTAGAGGTCCTGAAGGATTTGTGTTGTGATGTCATTTTGGGTTATGATTTCCAAAAGCAACACCAGAGCGTGAGTTTTCAATATGAAGGGAAAAGACCAAGTTTGAAGATAGCTGGCGCCAAACCTGTTTGTGTATTAGCGACAGCTGACATCGATGAACCATCATTGTTTCCAAGCTTACCTCAACAGTGTGAACCCATTGCAGTCAAATCCAGACGCTATAGTCAAGATGACCAGCTGTTTGTAAAAGACCAAATTTCACATTTACTATCTGAAGGTGTCATTGAACCAAGTATATCCCCTTGGACGGCACAGGTTGTAGTAGTCAAAGATCCACTTGACAGGCACAAAAAGAGACTTTGTACTGATTATTCCCAGACCATTATCCAATACACAGAACTAGATGCTTACCCCCGCCCAAGGATAGAGGATATGGTACATGACCTTGCAAAATATAAGGTGTTTTCCACATTTGACTTGAAGAGTGCATATCACCAAATCAGCATTAAAGAGAGTGAGAGGAAGTACACTGCTTTTGAAGGTGCAGGGAAATTGTTTCAATTTTGTAGGATTCCGTTTGGTGTGATGAATGGTGTAGCTGCATTCCAAAGAGCTATGGACAAACTTGTTGAGGATGAGAAGCTCAAGGATACTTTTCCATACCTAGACAATATCACTGTCGGTGGAGCATCTCAGGCTGAACATGATGAAAACGTTCAAAACTTCTTGGAGGTGGTTCGGAAAAGAAACCTTACCCTCAATGAAGTGAAATCGGTTATTTCTGTTCCTACAATCAATGTTCTAGGGTATTGTGTCGGGAATAATGTTATAAAGCCTGACCCAGACAGATTACATCTCCTTCAAGAGTTACCGCCTCCCACAAATATGGGCTCTCTGCGAAGAGCTCAAGGATTGTTTGCCTATTATGCCAAATGGATCCGTGGTTTTTCTAATACGATACATCCCTTAGTGAACACATAAACTTTTCCACTGAGCGAGTCAGCACTAGCTGCTTTCAATTCTTTAAAAAAACAACTTATGGATGTTTCACTGCGGGCTGTGGATGAGAGTCTTTCTTTTGTTGTAGAGTGTGATGCTTCGGAAGTTGCTGTCTCCGCAGTCTTGAACCAGGGTGGCCGCCCAGTAGCTTTTATGTCGAGAACGCTCCAGGGTAGCGAGTTGCATTATCCAGCAGTGGAAAAAGAGGCCACAGCTATTATTGAAGCGGTTCGCAAGTGGAGCCATTTCTTAGCGAGACGACATTTTACTCTGATTACTGATCAAAGATCAGTGATGTTCATGTTAGACAGCAGGAAGCGAACTAAAATAAAGAACAAGATACAAGAGTGGAGGTTGGAGCTGGCATCCTACAGCTATACTATACAGTATCGTCCGGGAAATAGAATATTGCATCGGACACCCTGACTCGTGCCTATTGTTATTCTATTTCCTCAATGTCAAGTCTCACTGACATCCATGAGAACCTCTGCCATTCTGGCGTCACTCGCCTTTTGCACTTTGTGCGATCTAAAAACATCCCATTTTCAACAGATGAGGTGAAAAGAGTGTGTGCTTCTTGTAGAATTGGTGCCTAACAAAAACCAGAATTCCATCATCCAGGAAAAGGAGTCCTCATAAAGGCCACCCAAACAATGGAATGTCTTAGCATTGATTTCAAGGGGCCTCTGCCCTCTACCACGAGCAATAAGTACATTCTTACAGGTGTTGACGAGTATTCACGTTTCCCCTTTGTGTTTCCCTGTCCAAACATGCATTCGAAAACAGTTTGCAAATGTCTTGAATCTATCTTTATCCTTTGTGGAATGCCTAGTTTCATTCATTCAGATCAAGGTGCTTCTTTCATGTCCCAAGAACTGAAACTGTACCTTTCTCAGAAGGGGGTTGCAACCAGCAGAACGACACCTTATCATCCGATGGGCAACAGCCAGGTTGAAAGATATAATGGTATTATTTGGAAATCTATTTGTTTAGTATTCGAAAGTCGTGGCTTGAAGACTCAACACTGGGAGATAGTACTTCCTGAGGTTTTGCACTCAGTTAGGTCGCTCTTATGTACAGCAACTAATGAGACACCTCATGAACGTTTTTTTCAGGTTTCAGCGACGCTCTAGTCTTGGAAGTACATTACCGTCATGGCTTTTGACTCCCGGACCTGTAATATTGCGACGGCATGTTAGGTCTAGCAAACATGAACCGTTAACTGAAGAGGTTCAACTCATGGATGCAAACTCAATGTATCCAAATGTCAAATATCCAGATGGTAGAGAATCAACTGTGTCTACCCGTGACTTAGCCCCAAGTCTTGAAGGTGCAACATCTCCTGTACACCATGTTGAACCATCAGGAGAGACGGAGTCCCCAGATAAAACTTAAGTGCAGGATACACAAACTCATGATAACCGTGATTGTCATGAATCCAGTGAGACCACTGAGATAAGAAGGTCCACTTGTGTGTCAAGGCCGCCTGATCGCTATGGATGGGATTAAACCAATACATTTGTTTTGATTAAAGTTGAATTTTCTAGGAGGGGAGAATGTGATAATATCAGTTGGTCTTAGCTGTTTCTTACTGTCAATGTTTGAGTATTTATATTGTTTTGTTTATTGTTTTGTTCTTCCTATGTTAATGTTTTATAGCATGATTATCATAAGTTATGTGTTTGTGTTAAGATGTGCATTTATGTTGATATTCATTGTTGTCTCTCTTTGTTACAGATATGGTAGTTTGCTTATGTGTTGAATAAAGCTTGGAAATTATCACCAAGTATTACTTTCATTACGAGAAGGATTATGATCCGAATACACTGTAATCTCTTTATTTTGTGGTCGATTCATGTACTGTACACCTCAAACCTGTTTATTTCTGTGACTAACGGTAGTATTTCTTTTTCAACCGTCGAGAAGGCTCGCTGATGTTTCTTCAGCTTGACAACATAAAACAAACAGGGTGAAGAATTCCTTCCTCGTCTTCTTGCAATTAGACAGCTCAAATCCCATTATTCAACGCATCCACTTGGATAAGGAATTTCTTATTGAAATCAGGTGCTTGCAGTATCGGTTTCAAATCTAATATGACCTTTAGCCTGTCAAAGGATTCCTGGCACTCGCTGGTCCATACAAATCTTTTCCTTGGGCTAGTCAAATTCGTCAAATGAGCGACCACAGCCAAAAAGTTGGGGCAAAAACGTCAGTAAAATGCTGCCATCCCTAAAAAGCATTGTAACTGCTTTCTCGTTGTAAGGGGTGTGGCTTTCCTTAAGCCTTCGATGTTAGCAGCTACCAGAGCCATTAGTTCTTGTCCTACTTCAAATCCCAAATACCGAAATGTTGCCTTTCCAAATTTGCTTTTCTCCAGGTTAATGCTCCTTGCAGCTTTTGAAATACCTTCTTCAGGATTCGGAGATGTTCTTCCAAGGTCGATGAATATGCCACAATATCGTCGAGATATAAGCCTACTCCTGCTATCAATACTAGAAGGTTACCTATCACACGTTGAGAAGTAGCGAGGCATTTATTAGACCGAAAGGCATGATGATTTATTGATATAACCCAAACGGAGTTATAAAAGCTGATAACAATTTTGCATGGTCGTCGAAACTAATTTGATAATCGCCTTTTAATAAATCGATCTTGGAGACGTACATCGCTTGTCCAATATTGTGGAGTAGTTGGTCGATGAGTGGCAATGGATAATCATCGGCTACACTGATCGAATGTAACTTTCCGTAGTCCGTACACATACTGAAAGTTCCGTCCAGTTTTTTCTCGAGCAAGCATGGAGAACTGTAAGGGCTACAACTTTGTTCAGCTAATCCGTTTTGTAACACATAGTGTACTTCTTTTTTCATGACTTCTCAGTGATACGGCGCCAGTTGATACGCACAGTGTTTAAATGGTCTTCCTGTAGTTTTGAGGTGTATCTCGGGCTTCGTCAGGTTGGTTCATTTCGGGACGTCTGAGACAATTTCAGGGGAACATCTATTAATCGACTTAATTCCTCTTTTGCTTCTGGTTCAAATGAGTTAATTTCTCTTCCAAGTTACGAATGATAAAAGAATGATTCAGTTTGCTTATTGCCTCATATCAGTCATCGGCTTCCGTGGATGGTATGGTTTGCACCATACACACTTGTGAAGCTTTGCTCTCATTTTCACTTAAGTAGGGTTTCAGTAGACTAACGTGTACTTTCCTCTGACTTTTCCTTCTTCCTGGGGTTTCGATAACGTGAGTCAGGTCACTGATCCTTTCCAAAATATTGTATGGTTCTTGGAACTTCTTGGTGAGTGGGAATCTCCTTATTGGCAAGAACACCAATACCTGTTGTCCTACCGAATACTGTCTGTCCTTACTCCTCTTACCGAACCTTTTCTTCACATTTTTTTGACTCATTTTAAGGCTTTCTAGGGAAAATTTCCTCTTCTCGCCGATCCTTTTCCTCAAATTATTGACATATTCTCCATCCGTCTCTTCTTGGTCCTTCCACTTTTCTGCTAACATTTTAATTGATCCTCGTACTTCTCATCCAAATACCATTTCATTCGGGTTACATACCATGCTTTCTTGATAAGCATTACGCACCTCGGATATCATCTGCAGAACTTCATTAACATACTTTTCAACGTTTGATGAAACCTCTCTAATGCACCTTGAGTCTCCGGATGATAAGCAGTTGATAGTTGTTGTCTCACATCCAACAGTTTCATTACGTCCTGAAATAATTTTGACGTGAAATTCGTTCCTCCGTCACTTTGAACGATTTTTGGAATACCAAACTTAATAAAAAAGTTTAGTAACTTCTCGGCAATTATTTTGTCGCTGACGTTCGTGACGGGTATGGTTTCTGGGTATCTTGTCACTGGACAGATCAAGGTTAACATTTATTCGTGACCTTTTTTTGTCCTTGGTAAAGGTCCCACAATGTCGATCATTACCTTGCTGAAGGGTTCTCCTCGCACTTCTATCGGGTGTAAGGGACCTTTCTTAATGTACTCATTCGGCTTTCCAGCCATTTGACAAACGTGACATGCATGGCAAATCTGGCTCAGGTTCTTATGCATGCCAGGACAGAAAAAGTGTTTCATAATCTTCTCTGTTGTCTTCATTATCCCCATATGTCACGTCTTGTGTGCTACAGCGATCACCTATCTTCTTAACGGTGTAGGAATTAATATCTGACGATATATCCCCCTTTCTGCATTTCCAGGAATATCGGCGTTTCTACGTTTCCTCATAAGCAACCCATCCTTAAAATAATAACAGGTTGGAGACTGCTGTACCTCCATCTCGTCCACCACACGGTACAATAACTCTGTTAACGTTGCATCCTTCCGTTGCATTCCTATCAGCCTTTTTCTACTCACTTGTCATACTTCTAACGCCGAGTTTTCTATTTCCTCCAAGTCCATTTCTCCTTTGTCTTCTTGTCCACTCGTCAGTCTATCCTCTTTGATCGGGCTTACTCGGGAGTTCTTCTCTTGCGTACCGTCAAGGGACTCTTCGTCATCGGAAAAAAAATCCTCCAAGTTCATCGCTCCTTCGATTTCTTTTTAGTACCCACTTTCTTCGTCATACTCCTAGTCATCACATAACTAAGAAATACAGGTAATCCTTCTCGAGTTCAGTCATAGGACTATACTTCAATGGTTTCTCCGTTACAATGGGACAAAGCACAAACGGCGCTCCACCAACCTCATCACTCAGCAGGATATCTACTCCTTAGACAGGCAATGAATCCCATTACGGCAAAGTCAAAATTACCTGTCACCAACTCACCTGACAGTTTCAAACGGCAAATAGGGGTAACTTCTTCACCTCATATTCCCTTCAATATAACCGAGTCTCCTGTGAGAGACTGTTCCACCAACGGGTGTACTCCTTGTACCACCACACTATGGTTACAACCATGGTTGTGCAATATCCTAACCTGGGCTCGCTCACTCCCGTCTGTTGCTGCCAACATACCTTCATAAATATATGGTTTAAAGGTATCCATACTGTTTGGGTTTGTTCTGTTCATCGTGTAATCGTTGGGTGGTTTATTTTCCTCTTTGACCTTTCCCGATCGTGTCTTCGTGTGAAGTCGAACTATGCTTAATAAACTTGGGCGACTACTTTTGGTTGATTCGACCAACATTCTTAACTAATATATCCTCACTTGCTATACATAAAACGGACAATATTAACCTTCTGCACGTGTTTCACGATACTTGAAGGAGGATAATTCGACGATTGATGCTGTGGTGCTATCACATTCTGCTTAAGGACAGTACCAGTACTACCGCTCTAACTATAGAAGTTGTTCACATAGTTATTACTGAACTGATTTCCATGGTTCGGCAAATACTTGACACTTGGTTGGAGCAACGGTTGAAACTTCATGCCTGAGGAAGGTTTACGACTGATAATATTAAAATTTTCACTCAACGAAGCAGATTTATCAGGTCTCTTCACATCTCTCTCTCTCTCTCTCTCTCTCTCTCTCTCTCTCTCTCTCTCTCTCTCTCTCTCTCTCTCTCTCTCTCTCTCTCTATATATATATATATATATAT
>NC_090733.1:54390385-54395385 GCF_036898095.1 Palaemon carinicauda
ATTAAAAGTATAAAGTTGCATGTACACATCAGATTTATATTACGTTGACCGTCTCATTTAAAGATGACCACAAGGGAGTAGACTTTACTATCTTGCTTACTTTGTTGCAAAACTCTACGGGATGACATTGAATATTTTTAACATCCATATTCAATTATCCCCAAAATCTTTTGTGAATGATTTAATTTTGATTTTTTTTTCTGCCATTTAAGGGAACAAAACTCCGACAAACAACACTTGCATAATTATATATATAGTTATTGTTTAATCGAATATAAAATGATAGTTTTAAAGAGCAATCCATGAATTTGTGAAATTGTAATTTTCATCATCATCATCTCATCTCCTATGCCCATTGAAGTAAAAGGCCACCATTAGATTTCGCCAGTCGACTCTATCTTGAGCTTTTAATTCAAAATTTCTCCATTCATCATCTCCTACTACACGTTTCATAGTCCTCAGGCATGTAGGTCTGGTACTGTTTCAAAGCTGAATGAGATAGCACCACAGCAACAATCGTCGAATATTCCTCCTTAAAGTGTTGTGAAAGACGTGCAGAAGATTATTATTTGATATTTCAAGAGATTAATTTTTTGTGTTAATTTTGAATTGCTAATTCTTTATAGAATATATTTATTTTTGTAAAGTGTGTATTATTTCGTTTACAACATATTGACAGAGCAACATGACATTTTACTTGCCAAGGGGTAAGCAGTACCTCTTCAGCGATCGTTACAACAAGTAGGTACTAGCCTGAGAGTACTGGGCTGTGTAAAGTGTATTCACAAACCTTTTTTTAATAAAGTGAAAAAAACCCATGTTCCGATGTCTCACTATCCGATGACATGGGACATATTTGGGGCCAAGTGTGAAAATACGTCTGTTTGTGTATACTGTGAACGAAGTTGTTCTTTAAGCCGGTAAAATAAAAGTTCAAGATGCCTATAGATATGCGAGAACTAACATAGCAGACACTGCTGCTGTGGGAGATGAAAACGAAGGAGCAGTTTGTTATAGTGATGTCGATGAAGAATATAGACGAGAACAATGAATGCAGGACTTAGAAAATAGGTTAGATAACCTAGCCGAGTTGATGAACAGATTCCTTGTTGAACGAGAAGAGGAGCGGAACGCAACCACAGCATATCCGATGTACATAAACAAAGTTCAAACGCACACCAGTGGAAGCACACATGCACAGGTGAGTGAGATTACGCAAAACATCGTAGTTCGAAAATTGCCAGAACTTCAGGCAAGTGTTCTGCCTTTTGATGATCAATGGGCTAATTAAGGGTTTCAATCAATCGAAGTGTTTTTGAGACACTTTGAAGTAGCCTCATATGGGTGGTCAGAAAGAGAAAAAGCAATTCAAGTAATTGGGTTGCTGAAAGATGCTCCAGCAATGGAGGTAATGTGTTGGCCACAAGACAGTTTAAGAAATTATACTGAAATAAAACGACGTTTAATTGAGAAATACACATTACCCGATGCGAGAAAATGGAACATGAAAGAAAATTGCAAACCCAAAATTCGAAAGGGAGAATCAGTTCTCAGTTTTGCAACTCACATTTTTTGAGATTATAATTCGTTTGCTACACGGAGTGCCAATCTCCCAAAAGGCGATAAAAAAGCAATTGCCCGTAAACATATTCGCAGATTAGTAACCTGTATCTATGTGGTTATTTGTTTGATGATAATCGCTCGTTAGCAGACTTAGTGATAGCGATGCAAAACATTCTAGACAGTTTGCGTGAAGAAAAATGACTCAGAATAACTGCCCCAATTCTGAAAAGGTGGCAGCCATGAGAGGTACTCAACAACCCCCAAACCGGGAGAGGGGAGAACGTAGTCAGCAGGTGAAAAGAGTCTTCAAATGTTGGTAGTGTGGGGGAATGGGGCACCAACGAGTGGAGTGCCCCACCCAAGGATCCCCCCGCCTATCACAGTTGTCAGGCCTACAGTCATCTATCTCAAGAGTGCCCAGCAGAAAACGCCGAAGGGGGGCGGACCATGGCACACACACACCACCCACTGCCCAACATCCGACGAAAAGGAAACAGAGGAACGGGGAGAGTAGGGAGATCGATGCCCCCCCCCCCCCCCCCACACCATGACAGTAGAAGCAACAGCCGAGGCAGTGCTGAGAGTGACTACGATGGACTCGGTGGAGCAGGCACTGGGACCTCCCTTAGTACCCCTGACCTTTACCCTGAAGCCCTAGGGACAGGAGCAGGTGGCAGCGGTATTGCAAGCGACGTCGTTGGCACATGCCCCACATATCCTAATGGGTGGCCGGGGATGTAAGCAGTCAGGATTAACCTATCAGATAAGTCCATTCGAACGCTGATCGAAACAGGAGCCAGCGTTTCACTTATTGAAAAAGGAGTCTCCTCAAACCCCCTACAGTCAGCCGCATCCATCATTCTCGACACGCCAGAAGGAAATAAATTACACGCCAGGCATACAAAGATCGTCAACTTTAGGATGGGATCTGTGAAGATTACGCATGATTTTTTTTGTCTTGCCCACTTTGGGAATTCCAAGAATCGAGGCTATACTTGGGATGGATTTTATAATGAATAATCAAATATACATTTGGGGGGAAAAAGATAGAATAACCATAAAAGCAGGAGGGTGCATTTTGCCAATAGAAAGTCATGAGAAAGCAAGTGCTTGTGCGGGAAAGGAACCAAGGTTGTAGCTAAACCCCATGACAATTGGACACACATAGTCTTACATGGCTTGTCAGAAATAAAAGAGAACAGAGCTGATATAATGGTAGTTAATTTGTCAAATAAAAGAGTTTTGTTAGGAAGTGATTCTCAGTGTGAATTGGAGTTAGGTGAAATGGCTAATAATGGGATCTTGGAAGCCACAACTCTAGCCCGCACAGAGAAACACACTCAGAACTTGATTATGCATACTCGAAAACTATGTCCACCAGAATATCAACCTGTAGTTAGTAACATTGTTAATAATTATTCCGATGTAATTGCAATTGGAGACGAGCCACAAGGGAGGATTGATCGATTTCCTTTTAGCATTGAAACTAGGCAGGCGGAGTCGATCAGGTCAAAGCCTTGTAAGGTACCCATTCATTTCCAGGAAATTAGTAGGAGAAAGGATAGCTCGGTAAGATTGTGTATTGATTATAGGAAGTTGAATGTAGTCTCTAAGGATAATGCATTTCCATTGCCCTCAATTGAAGAATTACTTGTGAAGGTATAGGATAGTAAATATTTTACAACTATCGATTTAAAATCTGGATATTATCATAAACCCATTCAGGAAAGCAGTGAATGTTAAACAGCATTTATAGCTAACGATCAATTATTTCAGTTTAATTTTTCTCCTTTCGGTGTTAAAAATGCTTGAAATCATTTTTCTAGAGTAATGATGGGAGTTTTGTCTCTCTTAATTGGCCATAATGTTCTTTTTTTATTTAGACAATATTATAATTACAGGGAAAACGGCCAAAGAACATAATAATAATATACGTAAAGTTTTAGAAGCATTGCGACGTAATGGCCAGAAAATAAATTTGTCAAAGTGCAAATTTTTCTATAAACAGGTCGTATTTTTAGGTCATATAATAACCCCAGAAGGTATCCAACCCTGCCCCAGTAAAGTAAAAGCTATTAAAGATTTCCCCAGGCCACGTACACCTAAAAAGTAGCTGGGTTCCTTGGGTTTTATGGATATTACCGTAAATTCATAAGAAGGTTTGGAGAGATAGCGAGAATATTAGATGGTTTAAAGAAACAAAAAATAATAAATTGTGGAGTGGAAGAAGAAAGGACCTCCAACCATTTGAAAGCAATGAATTACTAGCATATCCTAGATTTCATCGCCCGTTTTTAGTGACAACAGATGCGAGTAGCCTAGCTATTGGTGGCGTAATTTCTCAACGATATGATAAAGGTAAAGAGCGACCCATTTATTTTGCTTCCAGGGCATTAAAAGGGGCAAAAAAGAACAAAAAAGTACATTCGATCGATAGGCATTGACTATATTTTAGTTTCTAGAGAGGCATCGGTTCTTTTTATTAGGTCAGCCGATTGAGTTGCAAAGAGATCATCACCCCTTATGGGAATTTTTTATAAAGGTGACACAAGCGAGATGGATTGAAAGACTTTTAGAGTTTATTATAAAGGGGTTTGACCATATAGAAGGTAAAGCTAATAAGGTAGCAGATGCCCTCTCTAGAGGTGCAGTAATAGGAGTAATAACTAGGGCACAAACGAGGAACGAAGAACGAACCCAAAATATTGAAGGCTCCCATCAAAATAGAAAACGGGATGTGAATTCACGAGAGGACTTATCAGAAAATGAGATCTGCGAGAGAGAGAGAGAGAGAGAGAGAGAGAGAGATGGAAATAGTGAACGTGAATGCGTGTGGGTGGCTGAGGACATGACCAGGGGTGTCCAGAATGAGTGCCCTGATGATGCAGGTGTGAAAGACTTGGGAGGTTGGGACATAAAGGAAGTCCGAGAGGGACAGAAAAAGAGGAATGGAAGGAAAGAGTGATTAAAGGGGAATCAGAGAGTTATCCATCATTTCTGAATGTGCCTCTCGAGAATTTTTTTATAGAGAATATCTTATATTGTGATTACGAGAAGAGGGGAGGGGAATTTTGTGCATGGGCCATCCACATTGTACATGCAAGACAGTATGCAGGGCATTTAGGGACCGATAGAACATTAAGGGGGAGCACGTGAATCCTTCTTTTGGTTAAGAATGAAAAAGTCTAAAGAAAATTATATAAAATGTTGTCATTCTTGTAACTGTCTCAAAGAACATAAAAACACTGTACTGGAAGCCAGAATGTGGCCTGTGATTCCCATTAAATTTTATAGGGTGCATATGGATGAGGTAGGGCTATTTCCTACTGGTATGTGTGGATGCATTTACTTGTTGGGTAAATCAGCAAATTCATTAGACCAGGTCTGCGCTCTTTCCTTACTAGGTTTGGTTGCCCGAAAATTTCGATAAGTGATAA
>NC_090733.1:54400385-54410385 GCF_036898095.1 Palaemon carinicauda
ATCTGAATGGGCAAGTTATTTCTTCAAACGAAGCAAGACTTTTAACAATATTGTTTTCGTAGTTGTTTTTTATTTTTATTTATTGAGTTATCTATTTATTTATTCCTTTCACTTATTTGCTACTTTATAAATACATAAATGATCAAATTTGATCAATTACATATGTTAATGATTCTATTACCGAAACATTGTGCACGAGTAATGCTACCTTGAGCATTTCTATCACATGCAAATCTATGCATCGCATTAGATAATGTTGAAAGCATAATTGTTGTTCATGAGGCATTCAGTGCAAATAAAGTTTTGATAGATTTGCAGCATTTTTCTAGCCAAGCAAATATGGAATATCTTTTATAAATATTTCAACTCTGAGGAGAAAGTTACTTGGCAAACAGGCAATAAAATCATGTAAAATTAATTGAATTATTTTAACTTTTTGGAATCTTGGGTAAAAATGTATTTCCTTATGTTAGGAATGTCAGGCGTACAAATAATACACTTATTTTCATATTTTTCATTATTACTTATTCTATTAAATTTCAGTATATGGCCTTATGCAATGAAAAGTTTAAACTACTAAATTACAACGTACAATGTTAAACATTTATGGAATTACTAAAAGAAAAAAAAAAACTCATTATTTTGCATTATTGTATTTGCAATACTTCAATGCAAGGTTTGCATAAATAAATCTTAATTACTGTTTCATATATATATATATATATATATATATATATATATATATATATATATATACATATATATATATATATATATATATATATATATATATATATATATATATATATATATATATATGTATGCATATATATATGATATATATATATATATATATATATATGCACATTATATATATATATATATATATATATATATATATATGTCGTATCTAAGTTCCTGCTGTGGGAACCTCTCCCTATATTTCTCTAGGATATTTTCTTTTTCTTCTGTTGCGATCATTCGCGTATATCTTCCACAATGCTGGGAATTCCTTATAAAGCCGAACGTATTCTATATGGCATTCTCTCTCCACCTCTTTGAAGAATCTTCTTGTCCCCTACATCACTACCAGACATTTCAGAACAAGGGCGAGGTAAAAAGTAAAGTACATTGTTATTGAGTCAACTTCAACCACGTCAATTGTTTCACAAGTATTGAACAACCATTCAATCTTAACTGCAGATGTTCAATAGTTTCGACAATACCAGAAAATTTACAGTTAATATTGATTGTGTAGAGGCACCTAAAGGGAGTGCAGTGTACCGCACATGTTTCATACACGCTCAAACAATGTAATGCTATTGCTTTTTTCATCTCTCGCTCCTTCCCACACTGATAATAGGACAGTTTAAGCGTGCCATCGCATGTTTTAGTTCATTGGAATTTTTGTGACATTCTTGTTCGCAACTACTTGCATATAAGATTATTATCTGTTGAATAAAGGTTACTTGCATTCACCTCGTCTTTCCGTCAGAGCCTAATAGTTACATTGCTATATTTGTGTCCACCAGAGTGACTACTCTGCACAGCCTTTTTTGCCCACCCATTTGCCATACCCTTTTATAATGCCTCCCACCAAATCTGACTCTTCAACACACGCCACCTCAATGAAACTACCGCTCTTCGCCAGCAGAAGAGCCTTCGCCTCTGGTACCAGCGCGCTGAAGTTCAGTTTCACAACAATGGCCACACAAGCCCTCAGCGAAGCGATACTTACCGAAAGATTTTCATGCCGCAACACACTTCTCCCTGTGCAACGACACTATCAAGCCATTGCTTACACCCCCTTATACGCATCCGTTCCTCATGATCCATTACACCTCGAAAGCCTTCTTAATTAACATTTGTGGCAAAGAAGACTGGTTCTCCATGCATCGCCTAAAGACTGCTCATCTCCTGAAAGATGACCCACCAACAGTTCGTCTCCCTAAAGCAGGGCACCCTATTACACATGTACGTTATTTTAGAGGGAAGCCATGTACCGCACGTGTTTTTTACACGCACATACAATGTAATGCTATTGCTTTATTATTCTCTCCCTCTCTTTCACACTGATAATAGAACAACCTGTTGAAGCTTGTCATCAAGCGTTTTAGTTTGTTTGAATTTTTATGACATTCTTCCTTGCAACTGCCTGTATATATGATCGTTATCTGTTGAATAAAAGTTACTTGCATTCACTTCGCCTATCTGTTAGAACCCAATAGGTACGTTGCGACAACCGTGACTGGATTCGATAATGCTTTTTCATCAATGTAAAACGTAAAACTTTGTCAACCGTTGACCTGGGGATATTAAGTTGCTGAGTGACATTTCTAATTGAAGATCGTTGTTCATTTTCGAAAAGAAAAATCGAATTTATTTACTTTTATTATTGGTTAACTTTTTTCAACCCCTCCCCTACACATCGTGAACTAGTCCGGTTCTTTTGAACTTGTTTACCAATGAAAGAATTGTGTTCTATGAGGTCCAGTTTTTCTAAATCTTCTCTCAAACATTTCTCAGTCTTAGATGACATTGTATTTTCCTCCTCTGATATGGGTTATTTGCAAGAAAAATTAGTCCAGTATTCATAATGAAGGGTTCTAATGAGAAGTGAAATAAATTAGATTTCCTAGGATACCCTGTACTTAAAAAAAGTCAAATTTTATATAGAACATATTATTTGTAGTATCAACATGATGAAATAAAATTGCATAAAAGAATCCGATTTGAGCAAAATTCACAATTTATGTACACACACACACACACACACACACATATATATATATATATATATATATATATATATATATATATATATATATATATATATATATATATATATATATATATATATATATATTATGTATTAACGTAATTGTTGCTTTAATCTTGGTCAGCCTTGTTTCTGCATTTTTTGTTTTATGTAAATTTAGTATAATATTTTAGTTTTTAGGCTGTAATTGTAAATTTAAAGTTTTTTTTTCTGTTGAAGTGCTGCTTTAACCTTCTCCCCGCTCATTTAATGACTTATAAGTGTCTAGTTTAATGCTTTGTTTCTTTTCTGTGTTTTCCGAGTCCTTGGCGGGAAGAGACACCGGAGTTTACTAGAAAGGAACTCGTTTGTTAAAGTGAACAGTTCGGGCCCAAGGGTTCCAAGACCTACTGCAGCTGCTGGCTAATGTTAGCCTTTTGAGGATTGCGCCATCCACTGTTGACGGCTTTTCGCAGGTGCATTTCTACTACCTGTGGTGTTTTGCAGTTCCTGCGTGTTCTCTTCTGCAGTCCGCAGAGTCGACGCAGAAATCCCGGCTTTAAGGTAGACTTGGGAGAGACATCCCCGTCGACGCATCCTTGTCATGACCAGCTGCGGGAGCCTTGGAGCTCGTGGTGGCAAGTAGGGAGACAGTTGCCAGGTAGGAAAGACAAGTTGCCTTTTTTTTTGGGGGGGGGGGGTTAGACTCCATTTCCTCCCTTTTATGAGGGATCCTGCCAAACTGCACTCCCCACAGGAGCTGAGTGTCTTTGGAGTCGCTACCTTGTTTGGAGCTGTGGGTTTTTTCGCCAGCCTCAAAGAGTGTTAGAACATTCATGTAATTAGTGTTTTGTTTAGTTTTTATGTTTTTCTTTGACTCTCTCTAGTTGAGAGTGTGGTGTTTCCTGTCGGGGAATTTTGTCATTAATGGTTTTAAGTGTTAATTGTCAATTATTAGTTGTTAAGTGTTAATTGTTAATTGTTATTTGTTTAGTGTTAAGTTGTTAAATTGTTAGGTAGTCACAAAGTTGGCTTTTCTAAAAATTGTTGTTAATAAATATTGTTTAAGTTTTCCCAAGAGTTTTCGTTTCCACTGACCAATTTGTATGTCGGATATTATAAAAATCACTGACCTCTCTTATCGCGCAATAAGAACTTGCACTACGGCCCGACAAGCGTCGTAGTATATTTGGCAACCGTGACAGGATATAGAGCTCAGGGTACCTGGTATTTTGGTCGTTGGAGCGACCCTCGGGTGGCCCCTTCAATATTAATTTTTTTGATTTAGTATTGCCTTTCTCCCCTGAATATTTTTTTTTTGGGGGGGGATTTATTTTTGATCCAGCTGAGTTTTTCGAGTCAGCTGATTGCCTAAAGTATTTGCCCCTGCTAAGTAAGAAACAATTAGTTGAGTGTGCTAACTGGTTGGGTGTTCCGCGGAAGACGACGGACACCAGAGTAGAGATATTGGTTTTAGTTAGTAATAAATTAAAACAGGAGTTTGCTAAAGCTGAACATTCATGGAGTGAGAGTGAGGTAATAGGTGATGGTGAGGAGAGTTCAGTTTGAGTGAGGGTTTCAAAGAGGTCAAAGTAAGTTTGAGGGCTGGTCTAACTCTGTTTGAGGACCCTCCTGTAGTAGGTACCATGTACGAGGGTCCCGCAAATTTTCCCCAGGTTCCGGGTAATGTGTTCTTTAATACGTTTCTGTCCCCTCCCCCCACCATTCTGTACCCGTCAAATTTCAGACCCCTGTTAATGCGTTGAGTGATTCCAAAGAGGAGAAGGAATAAAACCTTATTTGTAAACGTATAGAGTTGCACAAAATGGAGTTTGAGGAGAACGAGTGGGTATGGCGTTATGAGTTGGAGATGGTGAAATTAAATATAAAGATGGCTAGGTTGCAGGGGGCCAATTTGATGAGTTCCCCTAAAAATGTCAACCAAGATCGGTTCAATATAGGTGCTGCACTAAAATTGGTGCCAGTGTTTGACGAAAAGGATGTCCCTGAGTTCTTCAAGGCATTTGAGCGTGTGGCCTCCCGATTGTCTTGGCCCGCACAAATGTGGACCGTGTTAATTCAGTGTAGGTTAGTGGGCAAAGCAATGCAGGTGTATAATGCCTTGGAGGAAGGAGTAGCTCGGGATTATCAGAAGGTAAAAGCCTTAATTTTAAAATCTTACGACTTGGTCCCTGAGGCCTACAGCCTCCGGTTTCATAACTATGCATAACGCCCTGCGCAGTCTTTCGTTGAGTTTGCCCGCATCAAGGAGGAACAGTTCGTCAACAGGCTAATAAGTTGTCAGATTGGCACTTTTGCTGCGTTATGTGAACTGTTGCTCCTTGAGGAGTTTAAGAAGGCCTGTAGCAGGGAGTTGAGAGTTCACCTGGAGGAGGTAAAAAGTGTGAAATTGAGTAGTGCCGCTCAGTTAGCAGATTTGTTTGTATTGACTCATCGATCAAGTAGCGGTAGTTTTAATCATAAAACTTTGAATAATCAAACATCTTGCTCCCCTAATAGTGGTGGGAGAGGGGAAACCTCCTCGTCGACTCCCCATATCCCCAAAAGGGGTAATATTAATTCAAATTCTTTTTAAGGTAATAGGGATGTGGGTAGAGTCCAAGGAAGTCCTCCTCCCCCTAAAATTTTTGCTAATAAAGACTTCCCAGGTGGGGGAAATAACATGTATAATGGGAATAGAAGCTCAGGCCGTAAAGGAATCTGTTTTTGATGCAACAACCCCGGGCATTTCCAAAACCAGTGTAATGCTCGTAGGATGTACCTAGAGCGAAATAATCAAAGTCCTGTAGCCTTGGTTAGTGATAAGTCAGAGGTTAGTAGCTGTAGTCCTGTAGACAGACCTGTAGTAGATAGTAGTTCAGTAAATAGAAGTAAGCCTAATGTTTCTAATTCCCAATCATGACTCAAGAACAACAAATATGTGTGGCCTAGAAAGTTGATTTTTTACTCTCGTGTTGTCCAGGTGAAGTTATTTAAGGACACTGGTTCTCCTAGGTCATTAGTCCTAAAGAGGGCTCTAAATGGTTTTGAAAAATATACTGGAAATTTTGTATAGTTGGGAGGTTTTCCAGATTCAGATGTGTCAGCTCCTTTGGTTAATGTCCGCATGTCATTTCCAGGATATGATTGCGTCACTGAGTTGGCTGTGATGGATAGTCTACCTATTCCGGGTATTGATGGTATCCTGGGAAATTATATGCTGGATAGTGAAGGACGGGAGCAGTTCCCTATATTATCAGTAAATGCTAGTCCCGTGGCTGTTATGACTCGGTCTGCAGCAAAAGCTGTTAATGTGGATGGCGATGATGACTTGAGATTAAGTAGTGTAGAGTTAGAGGTTTTACGGCCTGGGCCAGTAGGGAGTAGTTGTAATGAAGTAGTTAATATGAAACTTGATTGGGGCAGAGCTGTTATTATTAAAGCTCAAAAGGGTGAATTTAATTTTGATTTGGCGATGTTGAGGATCTGACTAAACCTAGATTTGGAGTTGTAAAGGGCTTACTATATAGGTTTAGTCGTCCCGCATCTGATAATTTGAATAAAACTGGTCGGAACAGATTGTGGTACCTTCTCAATTCAGAGATTCTGTCTTGGAGTTAGCTCATACTAATTTTTGTTCAGGTCATTTGTGTGTGTTAAAAACTTTTCATAGCCTGGCTAGGTATTTTTGGTGGCCTGGAATTCAATTGACTGTGAAACAGTCTATCAGGGAGTGTGAGACTTGTCAGAGTATGGGTAAACCAAATCAGGGGATCCCTAAATCCCCGTTGGAGCCTATACCCGCTATAGGTGATCCTTTTTCTGAGTTAGTAATTGATGTGGTAGGTCCCTTACCAAAAACTAAAACAGGTTACGTATATTTACTAAGTATCTTAGAGAGACTCCCCCTTTCCTGAAACTATACTTATGAGGCATATTACTTCCAAAGTTGTCTCTGAAAAATTAATGGTTTTCTTTTCCAGGTATGGTCTCCCTCGTGTAATTCAGACAGAGTGTGGGACAAATTTCACGAGTAAGGTATTTAGGGGCAAGTGTGCTGAACTGGCCATTCAGCACGTTACCAGCATACCTTATCACCCGGAGAGTCAAGGAGTGGTGGAAAGGTTCCACTAAACCCTCGAGTCTGTCCTAAAGAAACGTTGTTATGATCCTGATAGTAACTGGGACAAAGCTCTCCCTTTTGCCCTCTGCTATCAGGAATCACCCTAACTCTTCCACTGGTGTAGCTCCTTTTGATTTGATATTTGGGCACAACGTCTGTGGACCATTGGAAATTGTTTTTGAAATGCTCAAGTCCAACCGGAAGGAGGAAATAAATGTAAAAGGGTTTGTGGAAGACTTGAAGGGTAGAATGGTTAGTGCCTGGAAGTTTGCCAGGGAAAATTTGGAACGGTAGTCAGAAATGAAGAACAACTTTGACAAAAAGGTAAAGGTACGGTAATTTGAACATGGGGAGATGGTTTTTGTGGTGAGTATGGACCCATATAGTTTTCTCGAACAAAGATTTAAGGGCCCTTCGAAAGTTTTGAGGAAACTATCAGAGGTTAACTATGAAATTGAAGCTCCCCGTTCAAGCCTTAAATGTAGAATATTTCATGTTATTCGTCTGAAACCTTATATTGGTAAGCAAGGTGATCCATTAGCGATAGTGTCCAAGCCTGTGTCCGTGGTATTAGATGTGTCTCCCGAGGACTCTGGCGAGTTAGGGTGTCAGTTTCCATCGGATGCATTGGTTGAAAATATGCAAAATTTGGAGATGTTAAAAAGTAGGTAAGATCATTTAGATGTTAACAAACGGGAAGATGTACTTAATCTAATTTATTCCTTTTCAGATCTTTTTCAGGATGCTCTAGGTAGGACAAATATTTTATTTTAAGTCATGACATTGATGTAGGTGATGCTTCCCCTGTGAAGCAGAATCCTTGCCGGCTGAATCCCGTAAAGTGGATTTGGTCAGTAAAGAGATAGAGTATATGTTGAAAAATAACCTTATTCAACCATCAGTAAGTCCCCGGAGTTCTCCTATTGTACTAGTAAAGAAAGCAGAGGGTATGTTTGGCATGTGTGTGGACTACCGTAAAGTGAACGCCAATACGAAAAATTATGCTTTTCCTCTCCCTCGTATTGATGATTGTCTGGATCGGATTGGTTCTGCCCAATTTATTTCTAAGTTGGATCTTTTGAAGGATTATTGGCAGGTTCCATTTTCCGACCGAGCTCGTGAAATATCCGCCTTTGCCACTCCGTTTGGCCTATATGAGTGCAAGGTTATGCCTTTTGGAATGAAAAATGCCGCATGTACTTTTCAATGGCTTATGAATAGGGTAATTTGTGGTTTGAAAGGAGTGGAAATTTATATTGATGACTTGGTAGCATATAGTAATGATTGGGATACTCACTCACATGTTAAGGTTACGTAAGGATTTTGAAGCCCTTAGGTCTGCAGGGTTAGTTGTTAATTTGGCTAAGTGCGAATTGGGTCAGGCCAAGGTTGGTTTAGGTCAGGTGGCTCCTCTTACTAGTTTATTAGAAAAAGGAAAAAAGTTCTAGTGGTCGGATTAGTGTGAAGAATCTTTTAATAAACTTAAATCAGTATTAATTACTAACCCCATTTTTATTTCACCAGATTTTCAGAAGCCTTTTATTATAGCAGTAGATGCTAGTGACGTTGGCATTGGAGGTGTCCTTTTTCAGAAAAAGGAGGACGGTGTTCATCCTGTGTCTTACTATAGTAAAAAGCTTCTGCCGACTGAAAAATGTTACTCCACTATAGAAAAGTAAGCTCTTTCTTTGGTCTGAGCTCTTGACTATTTCAAGCCATATGTAACAAATTTTTCTTTCCGGATTGAGATATGGACGGATCACAATCCTCTGGTTTTTATCAAGCGAATAAAGGGAGCGAACCAGAGGATTTTGCGCTGGGCTCTTTTTTTCTGCAGGAATTCAATTTGTTTATAAAACATGTTAAAAGGACTGACAACATGATTCCTGATACCCTTTCTAGAATTTAGTGTACTTGTTTGATCCTTCTCATACGCCACCTGGCTCGTTTCTCCATTGAGGTTGTATGAAAAAAAAAATTTAGGATGTAGTTCTGTTTAAATAATAGCTTTGCAGATAAAGTTTAAGAGTTTTTCTTTGAGTGGTTTACACTAGTGTTTTATAAAGTTTCCCCTAAATTAATTATTGATTTGTTCCGATATACTAAGACTTTTGATTGTACAAAGATATATATGGATTTTTGGACTATGATGTCGGTGTATTGTAGGTTAAGTTGTATGTCTGTGGGCGTACCTATAAGTTTATTTAGGTTTAGTTAGGTCCGTTTCCATAAAGTTGGAGATTTTTTGACGAAGTATGGTAATATTAGATCTTTAAAATAATGGTAAGCTATATAAAGTTCTTGGTTAGTATTTTTTTAGGGGTACTTTCTGTTTGGTGTTAGGTTTATTGTGTATCACTTATTGTTCTTACTTTACAGGTGCATTTCCATTTATATATAAAAAAATAATAATTTTTGTTTGAAAAATTTTTTTTTCTTCCGGAGGAAGGAATTATGTATTAACGTAATTTTTGCTTTAATCTTAGTCAGCCTTGTTTCTGCAATTTTTTGTTTTATGTAAACTTAGTATAATATTTTAGTTTTAAGGCTGTAATTGTAAATTTAAAGTGTTGAAGTGCTGCTTTAACCTCTCCCCGCTCATTTAATGATTTATAGGTGTCTAGTTTAACACTTTGTTTCTTTTCTGTGTTTTCCGAGTCCTTGGTGGGAAGAGACACCAAGGTTTCCAGAACCTACTGCAGCTGCTGGCTAATGTTAGCCTTTTGAGGATTGCGCAACCCACTGTTGACGGCTTTTTGCAGGTGCATTTTTGCCACCTGTAGTGTTTTGCAGTTCCTGCGTGTTCTCTTCTGCAGTCCGCAGGGCCGACGCAGAAATCCTGGCTTTGATGTGGACTCGGAAAAGATGTCACCGATGACGCATCCTTGTCATGACCAGCTGTGGTAGCCTTGGAGTTCATGGTGTCAAGTAGGGAGACAGTTGCCAGGTAGGGAAGAAAAGAGGCCTTTTTATTTTTAATTTTTGATTGGGACTCTATTTCCTCCCTTTTATGAGGGATCCTGCCGAACTGCACTCCCTACGGTAGCTGAGTGCCTTTGAGTCGCTACCTTGTTTTGAGCTGTGGGTGTTTTTCGCCAGCCTCAAAGAGTGTGAGAAGA
>NC_090733.1:54412885-54490385 GCF_036898095.1 Palaemon carinicauda
CTTTAATAAACAATTCCTGCATGTGGGAACCATTTAACCCAAACAATCATTGTATCAAAATGCTTGTTTTTCTGGAAACACAGACAACTATAATGATTTACACCAAAAATCCTATTGAAACAAATCAACCAGATATTTCTGATAAGATGGATAGTCTCAAAATATTATTCTTAATATGAACAGTTTGTCATGAATACTTATTGAATAATTAGAACATTAGCAACCTATTTACACTAGCATCAAACTGTGTATGCATAAAAAAAACAATACCTGCATGTAAGAACCATTTAACACAAAAAATCATTGTATCAAAATGCTTGCTTTCTGGAACAACTAGAGAACTAGACAACTAGAAACCTCTAATGATTTACACCAAAATCAAACTGAAACAAAACAACCAGCTATTTATGATAAGATGGATAGCGTCAAAATATTATTCACAATATGAAAAGTCTTAGTTATCAGCCATAATTTTAGGCATTGTCACAGTCTCCTGAGCATGTGCAATACACATTGACTCTTAAGCAGCTCTGGGCAGGATGCACTGGCTTCCTGTAGGTTTGTCCAGAGGGGCTTCCACTGTTCTTCCCAAGTCCATTCCCACTCAGAAGGGGAGAGAAGCTGGCGATATGGCATTGTAGTATGTCCCTAATAATGGCCACCTAGCAATGCAGCCCTCCTAATATGTTGCTATAAGGCAGCCTTGGTAGGAGGAAGGACTGACATCTCATGCCCCTTTTGTGTGAACACAAGCTTTCTGACTTCGTTGATGGAGGTGCATGTTGCTGTCTTGTCATAAAGGAGGATGGTGAAGTACTCCAAGGAAGCCTCAGTATCTTCAGATATTTGTTCAGGTGCACTGTACAGCTCATATAAGGCCCCAGTGAGTTCTTCATGTGTCTCCCATATTTTCCATGCAGTCGCCTATCATACCTGGGCAAACTGGGATACTGTAACTGCCGGTGAAAGCATGGAATATTGGAATGTAGTGAAAGTTCTTGCCATAGCCAAAGGCAATCCAGAGCTCTATCCTTCATAGCTGCTATACAGTTGCTACTGCTAGCACCAATACATCTGTATCTACTGTCCGAACAAGGATTTTGTGAAAGCCCTCTCTGAGGGAATCAGCAACATGCACCATGATCCTGGAATCTGCTTCCTCATGATTGCATGGAGAAATGCTATGAGTCACATGCAGGTACACAGCGTACATTGGCACCATCAGTGACAACAAGAGGGTTCTCTGTTGATGCAGTTGATATCAATTCATCATTCAGAAGTTGGAACAGTTGAATCTTACTGCTATTCAAGCGAAGAAATTGCTGCCAGTTCTTTGGTATGGGGCTGGACACCTCAACACGCCTACGTTGGCTAGGACCCATAACACACCTTTCTCTGGTCTGGGCCTTAAGACTGTCATCAAAGTATTGGTCCTAGACAATATCTACTCATTGAGCTCTTCTTTTATGTATGGGACAAACACATTTGTAGCATAGTCTCCAAATGTCTTGCATCCACCAGGTCTGAGGATGTTCACAAGAACAGCATCATCCATGATGCTTACATTTGTGTCTGGCCTTGAATCCCTTTGGGACTGGACATGTTTTTCAAGACAGCTCATGAGATCAGACTTTTTTCCAATGCATAGTTGTCCATAGGAAGAAAGTGATGGTGGAAATGGATGGTTCTCATGGCTAAAGAAATTGTCTAGATCACCCTCTCTTGTCTGGCATGCAATATGCAGTCTTGCAAAGAAAGATGGTTCACTTTTTAGAAGCCTGACCTGTGTCCCTGCTCTTGGCCCTTTAATTGTATTGTAGTGAGGCACTCAATTGAATGCTAGTCCATGATGTCCTTTGAATGTAATCTCAGAAGATTTTGGCTTTCTTCCTCAAACGGACTCCCCATGCCCTCAATTACTCTGATCAGTGTATTTACCTGTGTAGCAAATAACTTCTGGGTAGCATCAGTCTGGTCATAGTGGTTTCTTTGGCTAACACACTCTCTCTCTCTCTCTTCCCTACCATGGACAACTCAAATTCAGATATCACACGGATGATTTCTGGCCCTGCTACTGCCCATCGTAAGAGAGTCGGCATCCTGTGTCAATCCAATGACTCCCCATTCATCCTTCATCACACCATTATTTTGTTCATGGCGATGGTCAATGGCGATGAGGGAGAACTTTCTCTGGGACTTGGCTACTACAAATTTGCCATGCCAAAATTCTTGTGCAACATCAGGATGAGTGCTGTCTAGGCTACACATATCTCTTACGTGAACTGACATTCAGCGGGCATAATGAGTGTGGTTCAGACTGAAGAACCATGGCGTCAATTTAGTCAATATATCCTTGTACAAATCAAAGTCACCAGTGCGTAATGAACAAACAAATGCCAATACAAGCAGTTCCAGTTCAAAATTTGTGTACCAATACAGGAATTGTGGACTTTCAGTCTTCCGCTGCATGCACCACATGTGAAAACTCTCATATGCTTTCTTCAGGAGAATATACAGCATGCATGCAGTTACTTGATGGGCATGCCGGGTCCTGGTTACATGGGATGCCTTGAGAAAGGATTCTGCAATTGCAGGAGTAGCAAGCTCTGCTTCTCGAAGGGCCTCAACCCATCTGCTCCCCTCCAGCCAATGACCCAAGACTACCCTATGCACACTTCTATCCTTTAGTGAACATTTAACAGTAGCATATGATTTTGATCACATTCTCCATATATACTTATTGATACTTTACTCGTAAGAACCGCACTTGTAATAGACACATTCTCGTCCTTTCTTGTCCAATTAAGATTTACTTAACATTTCAATTTCATTTTTATCAAATTATGATCAAATATACAGAGACTTTTCACAACCATCTGCCGACTAACTATCCAATCTTCGTTATGATAAAGTATAATAAATCAAAGTCGTTTCTCATAAAGTCCATAAATCTTTCCCTCCCCTAATGGCAGCCAAACATTCTCTTCCAAAAATGTTAAAATGTTAATTATGTCATTGCCATCACAGTCCCTAAGCTTAGGCTCACATTAAGTCATCTAATCATCCAACTTGTTTCAAAGATTTTGTAAAATGGTATGTGGAAGTAAGCCTTGTTCGAAAGAGCTGTGCACTTCTGTCCAATTTCCAATCTCCACAATATGCTTATATTCCGTTCTTCTTTCATGGATTAATAATTTTCTGTAAAGGAGATAACTAAAAAAGTTAGCAGAGTTATCACAATGTATCCGATGCAACTGACGAACATTTATGCGAGTGGATAGAAAAAAATTATGCAAAATATGAAATGATTAGTCATCTAAAGTCTTTTAACGTTGATTTTCTCTTAATTATTAATGGATTTTACTTAATTTTCTCGAAAATTAACACTATATCTCATTTATAGAAATTGTTTCTTTTAGGAAACCAAAAAACTCGAGTGGAAAATTATTTTAACCCCTTCGATTCTTAGGTCGTACGTAAATATTTCACACTTGAGTGCTAGCCCTCGTTGGGGTAGAGAGGGTTCCTCACAACATTTGTTTTCGTAAGCACCCTAGCGCCGTAAGTTTGGAAGTTAGAAAGCTAATAATAATTCCTCTAAACGTTTTGCAAATATGGAATAAATTCATAAATGCTTAACCATGAATTAGATTGTGTAAAATTTATAACTTAACCCATCAACACACGAATAATATCAGCATCAAGAATTCAATTCCGTTATTTATATGAATGAATTTTAATTCCAATTATATATAATTTTGCATATTCTAAAAGAATCCTAGTATAAATGAAAAGGAAAAACTCTACCGCTATCTCGTTAGCAAGTCAACGCAAAACTATGAAAGTTATAAATTCAATTTAAATGGTTGTGTAGTGGAAACATAATTTGTATGTTGAAGAGTTCACTAAGGTCACATTTTGAAGCCAAGTAATGGTTCTTTTGCTTCGTTAACAACAATTACCTCAAAAGTAAAAATATGAGCAAAATGGAGTTTAGTTATTGAAAAAATAACAAAAATATGTAAAATACCTTACTCAAGCATCAATCACAATATAAGGGTAGAAGCAGATTTTTCACAAATTTGTTTTCCCTCGTACGCTTGAACAAATTTTCTTTTATTAATATATTGTTAGGGATACTTAAAAAAATCATATACGCCTAAATAATAACGAATTTGGTTTCTCGACAGTTACATAAAAAAACAAAAAAACAAAAAGAAAAACGTTGAGGTAGGAATTTAATTGAAATGACTTTGGTGACTACCTTTCATAATTAGTTTGTACTTTTTTCGAATCTAAATAATTGAACTATTTACATGTGTAAAATGTTCCAAAAATACAGAATGGGCGAGAACTTTGGGTGTGGAGAAAATACCCCCCTAAATCTCGAATAAGTCACTGGAAGCACGGTGACGGATTGGATTTAAGGCGCTAGACAAGCTGTCTCTTTGGCTTATACCCTTGATGCCTGGAGGATCATCTTACTAGAATTAGCATGGACTGGCAGGGTTCCCTTACCTTAGTTAGACAGGCACTGCGCATCTCAAGAAACTGAGTATCATTTGATGAATCTAGCCAATGAATCCTCTATGGATTTAGTCAGTCTATGGAAAGCGAAAAGGATAGAATGGCCCCAAATCCAGGGCGTAGCAGGCTGATAAGAATCTCCCGGTTTATAAATAATCAAGAAAAATTGAAAACTGGTAATTGGAATGTTAGAACCATGAATCAGATTAGGAAGTTACAGCAGGTAGAGAATGAATTTACGAAGTAAAATTTAGATATCTTGACCCTAAGGGATTGGTAAAGAAATCTTAGACCAAGGGAATATCCAGGAAGAACTGATGGAGTTGCAAAGAGAAGGGTTAGGAATGATGATGGCACCGAGAGCAGAAAAGGCATTAACTGAGTGAAGAGCTGTAAATAGCAGATTGTTACTTGCAAAGTTGAAATCAAAGCAGTGTAATTTGAGCATTATAGCGTGCTATGCCAACAAATGATGCCCCTGAAGAGATGAAAGTTAAATACTATGAAGAACTGCAGAGTGTAATAGATGAGATCCTAGAGACATGAAAATTGTGATTGGCAACTTCAATGCTAAAGTTGGAAAGATTAATCAAGGCATAGAGAATGTGATGGGTGTTGAGAGACTTGGTGAAGTTGCAAATGAAAATGGAGCCCATTTTATAAGTTTTTGTTCAGCAAATAATCTTGTTATTGGAAGTACTCTTTTCCAGCACAAGGTCATCCAAAAATATACATGGACCACAATATGTGGCAATTACAAAAATAAAATAGATCGCATTATCCATTAATTAAAACAGAACGACTCTGAGAATTGTGAAAAGTTATAGATGAGTAGATATTGATAGTCATCACCAGCTCTTCATTGCCAAAGTGAAATTAAAACTGAAAACACCCAACAGAAAAGTAGATAGAATACCTAGGTTTGATACAATTAAGCTTCTAGAAAATAAGCACAGAAAAATCCTTTGCAATTGAATATAGGAATCAATTTAAAGTCTTATAGACTTCAAGAGAAGAAGAGCAGACAATTAACGAGGACTGGAGAGATATTAAGATATAAATATAAATATATATATATATATGTATATATTTATATATATATATATATATATATATATATATATATATATATATATATATATTGTCCTATTATTATAACTAGATAAACCATAGCAATAACTGAAAAACAAGATTTTAAAATACCAAGGGCTCCAACAGTGAAAATAACCCAGTAAGGAAGGAAAGAAAATAAAGAAATATATAAAGTACATACGAAAAGTAATGTACAACGAATTTAATATTCTTGGATCGGTAACAACGTTAAAACAGATCTGTCATATATATATATATATATATATATATATATATATATATATATATATATATATATATATATATATATAAAGCATTACCTGCGATAGAGAAGTTCAAATATTTTATCTGTTCTTTCTCGGTATACGGGACTGATAACGTGAGGGAATGCAGCTCCTATGGTCTTCTTGATAGTCTTAATATGGAAATGTACAGTGTTGTTAGGTCTTAAAACGAAGCATGAATAAAATCAAGGTGTTCACTTGTTATTTGTAAGGTCATAGAATTTAATGGTTGGCCAGGTAGAATTTTAGAACAATTGAATTAACGCTTCTTGATTCTCACGAGACAAAATATTTTTAAAAACATTATTTGTAGGCTTCAAATCTACCGCATTGGTAGTGAAGTTTTGGGATATGTAGTTACAAGGAGAAAGCCATAGATATCAAATAAAACTTGGGATACTATAAAAAGGAGATAAAGACAGAAATTGATTATTGAAAGCTCGAGGAAGAAATGAAAATTACAAGGAAGAGCATGCTAAGTATTCCAGTATTGATAGTAAAGTCAAAAGAAAAGCAAGAAATAACTGGAGAGAGTATTTAGATGAGGCTGACAAAGGTATGAATTCAGGGAGTGGCTATGGAGTAAGAATTGAACATAATATTATTAGTGAAATCTCCACTGGGCCAAAGAAGAAGAAGCATATACCCATCAAAAAGAGAGATGGATCTGTTATAACAACTGAAGTTGAAGAAAGGAAACGTTGGATGGAACACCCAAGTGAGAGATATGAAGGGAATAATTTAACTGATGTCCGGACAATTCGGTACTGGACAATTCGATACCAGCCAAATTGTTACCGGACAATTCAGTACCAGACAATTAGGTGTATAGAAAATAAAAATACTTTTTATCAAAATGTATTTATTAGGTAAATTAAAATGAAACACTGAACTGATTGAGAAAAGAGTATAGTCTAGTTTCTGCTAATTGGGTACTTACTTATATTTGCTTAAATATCCGTTACTTAACTATTCAAATACTTTCCATACCATTTGGTATTTCAACGATTGTGCTTTAGCTGAGGTACCAAAGCTCGCTCATGTTTCGCAGAATGTCAGGCGAAGGACACAAGTTGAGGATAATTTCCCCCCAATTCCACATGAAATCATTGGTTTTTCTATACCACCTGACTATTCCTACCTGGATACCGGATCAATCCTTTTACAATATGACATCAGTATTGATAACCGAAAACGAATTTTAATTTTGCAACGAACGAAGCTTTTGACGATTTAAAACAGTGTAAGAACTGAGCCGGAGACGGTATGTTTGAGAGTTGCCTTAATATATTTTTTTCAGTTATATGTCCTTCATATCCAAATGCACCTATTCAGTGCACCTAGGTTGTTTGCTCTTCTTCCGGATAATGCCCAGACGACATACGAGCATCTTTTTTAAAGAATAAAAGATTTAGTGAATAATGAAGCACCTCAAACCATTGTGATGGATTTTGAGAAAGCGGCGCATAACGCGTATTTAAATACATTCCCTGAGGTCGATTTGTCTTGCTACCTTTTTCACTTAGCGCAAAATATATATAAACGCGGTATTCAAGAAGGGTTCAAAGTAAGGTATCGTGAAGACGACGCCTTTAGTCTCAGTAAGATGTTTTGTATCCCTTGCTTTCTTGCTCAGAGAAAAAGTTATAGACGGTTTTGATGAATTAGTGGATGATGATGATATTCCCCAAGCCCTGATATCTTATTTTGAAAATTGTCGAGGAATGCTGTGCTGCCATCTCTTGTATATGTTTTCACTCCATGGACTAAAGAAGTTATTTCTGTTTATTTTGTTGTCCTTTTTTTTTTTTTCTTGACATGCGAGTCCCCGGCATTTCTCTAATCACTACCTGACACCTAGCCATCCGTAACAGTAAGTACTGAAAAGACTCCTTTATATAAATTGTTTTATGTATTAGTGTATTATATAATGTAGTGTTAAAGGGATTCAGTGTTTATAAGTGTATACTGTATAAATAATTTAGATTGTTTGTGTATTGGAAATGTCATATGTTAACCTGTGTTTAAAAGTTTAAAATGTATAAACAATGTTTTCATTGTTTTACTTCATTGTGCATTTTCTGCAGTCAAGAACTTAATTATATTATATCAAGTTTTTAGCTGTAAATATGTTTATATTTTGCAGAACTCCTTAGACCTGGATCAGTCTTCTGCATACTTGGTCCTTAGTCCTTAGACCTGGATCAGTCTTCTGCATACTTGGTCCTAGACCTTAGACTCTTGGTCATTGGATCTTGAAATATTTCATCTTTAGATACTCCCGATTCTTCGTCAGACTGTAATCAAGTGCAGTACTTTTCCTGATCCTGATTATACGTGAAATATCTTCAATATACCTATATATTATTATAGAAGTTCCTGGTGTTAAACATTAATTTTTTTTAATTTTGTTTCAGTTTGTAAATATATTTTAAGTTAATAGAATTTTTCATGTTATACCTTTATATTAAAACATTAAACAAGGAAACTTAAAAATGAACATTCAAATATATTTTCAAAAGAACCAGAGTTCATGGAATATAAAATCTAAAGACCATAGGACCAGTAAGAGGAAGAGTCAAAGAAGTCGGAGACTAGAACGGATATTTCCGATTGCATCGTGCAATGTTCATGACCGGTGTGTACGAGGGGAATAATAAACTACCAATAGCTTGGAGGAATTTCATAGCATATTGATTAAATCAGTTTTGCACAATCATCCAAATATTTGGACATTATTATTGACACTTAAAAAGGAAGATGAATTAACAATAACCAAGGTACAGAAATTGAGAATAGGGGACGACATACTTTCTAAGAAAAGGTGCAGAGATTGTAACAAGCGAATTATACAAGTGATTGAGAATTTAGATTCGTCAAACAAGCTGAAGTTTTTAAGAGCTATAGCTCATAATATTAAATTTTAGAAGATATAATTTTTATCTTATTTTTTCATCTTATTCAAATAAATGTGAAAAATGTTATTAAACGTATATGGACTATCCTTGGTATTCTTTATCCTTAAATAATCATCTTGGTAAGACTGGTGGTCAAAGATTACAATGCCAAAGAATGAATTCAGTAATTGAAGTCGAAGCTATTCTTAAAAACTCAAGATGTGGAAACCTCCCGGAGACGATGGAATAACTGCTGAGATGATTATTTCGTAGAATGTGGCATGAAGATGCAAAACCTGATGAATGGGAGCTAAGTGTTGGTGAAAATGGCAAAAAAGAAAAAAAAAAAGGATATCTGACTGATTGCAATTATTACAAGGGCATCACACTTACATCAGTTGTCATGATATATAGTATGCTTCTTCCAAAGAAGCTCGAGAGAAAGATTGATGAAAAACTGAGAGATAAACAAACAGGATTTAGAAAAGGTAGAAGTTGTACCAGCCAAATTTTCATTTCACGACATGATGTACAATAAAGAGTAGAATTTAAGAATCCACTATTAAGGACATTTGTGGACTATGAAAATGCCTTTGATAGTGTGCTACGGCCAATTTTGTGGAGAGTACTGTGTTATTATGGAATTCCTTTTAAATATGTAAATTTGGTTAAGTCTGCTCAGGAGCAGAGTAAGTGCAAAGTTAGTCAGTGGAGTCCTATCAGATGAATTTCCAGTGAACAGTGGAGTACTCCAAAAGAATGTGTTATCAGCTATGTTGTTATCCTCCTCATGAATTTTGTAATGCATAGAACAGTTGGAGATGGTGGCAAAGAATTAGACTGGATTGACAATAGGAAATTAGCAAATCTAAAGTATGCTGATGATGCTGTCCTTATTATCAGAACACCACAGGATTTGCAATGCTTGCTTACCTGAATACATGAAAAATCACAGGAGATTGGGCTCAAGATAAATTGAAGAAAGACAGAGATGACGAGAACAGAATATGCAATGGAAGATGAAATATCACTGGAAGGAGAAAGGATTAATGAGGTAGAAACATTTAAGTATTTAGGAACTATGATCTCCAATACAGTGTCTTTAGAATTAGAGTTTAGTGAAAGACTGAAAAAAGCAAATCCAACAAAGGTTAGATTAAATAAAATTTGGAAATCAAATCGCCTGGAATTACACACAAAAATCAGGTTATTTATCAGATAGTGAGATCGGTGTTACTGTATGGAAATGAGCTGTGGTATGACGATGAAACAATATTCGACAGATTTTGTAGATTTGAGAACAAAGCCCTCAAAAAAATAATGAGTGTTATATGGCAATATAGGAATAGAAATTAAATCATGGTGAGGGGCAAATGGAGATGGTTTGGTCATGCTCTTCGCACTCCCCAAGAGAGATTAGTGCACCAAACTCTCAACTGGGCTCCACAAGGCACTAGGACAGTTGAAAGACCCAGACCTATCTGGCTGGGGACTATGAAGAGTGAAGTAGGAGAGGACAAATATTGAAGTATTAATTTAAAATCTATCAGAGGCCCTTTGCGTCAATAGGTGTAGGAGATGATGATGATGACGTATTTATATAATATATATATTATATATATACATATATATATAATATATATATACAGCATATATATATATATATATATATATATATATATACATATATATATATATATATATATATATATATATATATATATATATATATATATATATATACGTATATATATATATATATATATATATATATATATATATATATATATACGTATATATATATATATATATATATATATATATATATATATATTATTTGCTATACTACAACCCTACTTGGAAAAGCAGGATGGTTTAAGCCCAGGGGCCCCAACAGGGGAAATAGCCCTGAGAAGAAACAAGGAAAAAGGAAATATTTTAAGAACAGTGACAACATTAAAATAAATATTTCCTATATGAACTATAAAAACTTGAACAGAACAAGAAGAGAATTTAGATGGAATAGTGTGCCCGTGTACCCTCAAGAAAAACAACTCTAGCCCAAGACAGTGGAAGACCATGGTACAGAGGCGCTCTCTCTCTCTCTCTCTCTCTCTCTCTCTCTCTCTCTCTCTCTCTCTCTCTCTCTCTCTCTCTCTCTCTTTATATATATATATATATATATATATATATATATATGATAAATTTTGCACATTTTTACGTGTTTTTCATATTCAAATAAGCCATATATATTTTGATATATTAATGTCTGGATTCTCTTAACGACCTCGGGATCAGAGCCCCAGGCGAAATCTCACAAAGACAAGAGCTTGGCTCCGGCCGGGAATCGAACCCTGGTCGGCAAGCTTATATAGACAGTGACTAACCCATTCGGCCGAATGGGTTAGTCACTGTCTATATAAGCTTGCCGACCAGGGTTCGATTCCCGGCCGGAGCCAAGCTCTTGTCTTTGTGAGATTTCGCCTGGGGCTCTGATCCCGAGGTCGTTAAGAGAATCCAGACATTAATATATCAAAATATATATGGCTTATTTGAATATATATATATATATATATATATATATATATATACTGTATATATATATATATATATATATATATATATATATATATCAAATACAATGAAAAAATTAAGCTGTCACTAAAATTTTCTCTAATATTTCAAGATTTTTTTTTTACCTCTCCCTTCAGGTTGAAGGATCTAGGGGAAGGGACACAGGGGCTTTTTATTTATATTACCAATCTTCCTACCAAGCCTGGCACAAAAGATCAGTCTGGCCTAACACCTCTGCTAAGGGAGGTATTACAAGCAGTCTCACTGGCGAAAAGGGGTGATCTGGCAGACAGAGAACTGGATGGCTGTCATTCTCTATGCAATTTATGAAGTACTTACGAACACTCTTTTGATGGGGATCCTCCCATTTTTATCCTCTTGGTTTCCCTGGTCTCATTCTATTTTAAAGGATTGTGGATGATTGTGAAGAGGGTGGGACAAGTTGTAGGATTATCCCTTCATTCCGATTGAGCAGTGGGTATTTAAAAAAGACCAGTGGGCATTGCAAAAGTAACAGCAGACTTTGCAAAAGTAACAGCAAGCATTGCATTAGGACCATCAGGTGTTGCACAAAGACCAGCACTCTTTACAGGAGAAGGAGGACTGGTAGGTAATGCAAAAGTACCAGCAGGCATTGAATGGGGACAAGCAGTTGTCACAGAAGGACCAGAATACATTACTGGAGAGAGAGGACCTACTTTACATTCGTCATTAAACAAAGAAGCAGCATTGAGAACCTTGGGACTAGTGCAAGACCACTTAACTTCACAGTGATACAGATGGAAGTATGCAATGATTTTCATAGAAGTCATAAAAAAAAAGCTTTCCCCTATCGCTATTCCCCTTAAGTACAGGCTGAAGACACTCAAAATCTGTAGGAGGTAAAGAGCAGTCTTTTTTGTTCAGTGGATGGACCTCCTTACGTATGAATGATAGCTCCTCACCAGGCCAAAGATGTCTATGCTCCCCACTTAGGTTGTAATTTCTTCAGGGACAACTTAACATTCACCAGCCCCTGCACTACTGATCCTCCACTTTTGAACAAATTGATCAATGATGGTATCATAAGCCTTTATTAGGACGAAGGTGTTACCATTCCTCCTAAACAATCTCCCCAAAGGCAGGAATTCTGTGTACCTTTCACAAAGTATAGAGCCACTTCAGTAAGTGCCATTATGATACAGTTCTTATGGGACATTGTGACCTTACTGCAAGTGTGGGACATTAGCCTGAAAAAGATGTAATGCAGGGAGGGGCGCTTATGAAGCAGTCAAGGAAATGCCACAACTGAGCCTTGCACAGGGAGTAAAATTTGATGCTATACTTGGTTTCTGTGGGTTATATACTTCAAATGAGAGACGCCTTTTCCATTCCAACATATCTTCATCAAGTGAAAGATGTTGTTATGTGACAAGATATTCATACACTTTTTCTTAACCTTACTTCATGATCGGCCAAATGATAAACCACATGTACCAACCGTGTGTCACACGATCGTACATAAATTATTTTGTATATATTATGCTTGTATCTGCGCTCTTCCCTCGCACTAAAAAGAACCAGAATAAACATGTCTGCGTTTTTCCTCTCTAACATTGTCTGTTTCTCGAACATGAAAATTCCTGTTGCCTTGAGGTTTTGTATATAAAGGAGAGTGTTCTTTGATATAGTTATTCAGTTGATTGCATCCCACCTTTGAGTTATAACCTTCTCTCGACCGTCACACACAGGTCCCAATTACCCTTCACTAATTGTGGAAGTACATCCCTATTGCATCAAAATGCCTTCATGCATCGCTGTCAAGAAAACCACAACCACATAGATTTTATTTATTGTTAAGATCACTCTCTGTTCATCTATACTGAAATGCCTTAATACTTGGCTACAACAGTAACATTACAACTACTCCATGAATATGCTGACTTCTGCCTTTCATTCTTCATCTTGTTAGCATTGATATTGTATTTTTCCACGAGATATAAGAGAAGATCAAAAGAAAAAAAATTGACGTATCCCAGTGAATTGATTGATATAGACCCTACCATAGTGAAATGATAAATTGTTAATACAATGAGATCATAGGACCTCCCATTCTCATCTTTGATGACCGGGCCGCGAATTTTTTTTTTTTCCAAACAGGAGTGCAGATTAGGGCGGGGCTTCGTGCACAGAAAACTGATTTAAAGGGTAACTCCTTCATTAGGGCTGCGTTAAGATTTGATGGGTAACTACCTCATTAAAGATATGATCCGTAACTGCATTCATAATGAAATTAAATGTTTGTAGACAGCTTAATAATAATAATAATAATAATAATAATAATAATAATAATAATAATAATAATGATTACATATATGTAGGCTATGCTTATACACACACACACACACACACACATATATATATATATATATATATATATATATATATATATATATATATATATATATATATATATATGTACGTATATATATATATATATATATATATATATATATATATATATATATAAATATATATATATATCATGATCTGCATATGAAAAGTAAATCTTTGCCCTGTAGGTTATAAAACTAAATGTTATTAAAATAGCTTGATTTTCAAAAGTTTGTTTGTGTTAACAACAATGTTCTTAACAATTTCATAGTCGATTAGTGCCAGTAGCCTACGTGATTTTCACAACAAATCGTCATCATTACTTTTGTATTTATTCCTTCATTGTTGCACCTGTTTAATCATGTTGAAAAATAAGCGTTTTAAAAATCTGTCAATTTTACGTGAGTTATTGGGTCCTTTGACTGGCTAGACTGTCATACATTGGATCCCTCGCTCTAGTTACTGCTGATTTTTTCTTTGCTTACATATTCTACAAATAGTCTGATCTTTTTTTTTCCCATCCTTATACACATTTCATCACTGAGATTACTAAACAATTCTTCTTCATTCAAGGGTATAATTGTTGTCCTGTAATTGTTCAGAGTCTACTTTCCTTTTGGTAAGGGTAGAAGAGACTCTTCAGCTATGGTAAGCAGCTCTTCTAGGATATGGAGACGCCATAATCAAACTATTGTTCTCAAGTCTTTGGGTAGTGCCATAGCGTTTGTGCCTTGGTCTTCCTCTGTCTTGGGGAAGAGTTCTCTTGTTTGAGGGTACACTAGGGCACACTATTCTGTAGTTTATATATCGAAGTTTTATTTCAATGTTGATACTGTTATGAACTATTTCATTTTAATTGTTCCTTACTTGTCTTGTAGTTTACCTATTTCCTTTCCTTACTGGGATATTTGTCCCTGTTGGAGCATTTGTTTATAGCATCATGCTTTTCCAGCTAGGGTTCTAGCTTAGCTAATAATAATAATAATAATAATAATAATAATAATAATAATAATAATAATACGTCATCAGCTATGAGTGCGTCAATGCAACAGGAAATTTGGACGGTTCAGGTCGTATGCTCAAAGATACTTGAGACAGTGAATTGAAAAAGCGTAAGATATCAGCAGACATTGGTCAAATGATGCCAAAGAAGAGACTTAGAAGTGCTCCTCACTCTCTGTGTTATTAACAAGGGAAAATTTGACAATAGTAATACTCCAAACGGTAGTTAGATGTGTATCAGTTATTGCCTTATTTTATATCGAGTGAATTTTGTAATTTTCCTACTGTAGAATGCCGAGTATGTATATATTAATTTTGTTATGTAGACTATATATATATATATATATATATATATATATATATATATATATATATATATATATATATATATATATATATATATATATATATAAATTGATCCTCTTCGTCTAGAAATGTCATAGAAAAGTGTTCCCCTGAGGAATTTTACACAAAATAACATAAGACAAGAGGAAACTACACAACAGCTACACATACACACTGCCAAAAAAATCGTTAAGTATTTACAGCCAATCTCCCTCGGTCATATGTCTATCAGTACAGTTTTTAAATGAATACAAATATTCTATAAACATCTCTTGATGCTGAAAAAATTGATGCACGAATCGATATAACCTGCTAAGAACATAGTTATTAACACAAGCATACAATTGAAATTCAAAGTATTTTAGTAACATTTATATTAAAAACTAAAGGGCAAATATTGGCTTTTAATGACATATATATCTGCATAGCGTGTGAGTGTGTTTATACATACATATACTGTATATACATACACATATATATAACATAAATATACATACGTACATACTATATATATATATATATATATATATATATATATATATATATATATATGTGTGTGTGTGTGTGTGTGTGTGTGTGTGTGTTTATACATGCATATACTGTATTTACATGTACACACATAAACACACATATATATGTATATATATAATTTATATATATGTATACATATATATATATATATATATATATATATATATATATATATATATATAAATATATATGCATATACAAATATAGGCATATATGTGATCGTGTACTATAAGAGTGACATAAGAAAAGAGTGACAAATAGAAATAAAAATTGAAAAGAGTGACGTAACATAACAGGTAACTATTTCAGTGGTAATAAAGTTAATGATAGTCATAAATACAATGATAGATGTAGGCGTTACTTAAACGTAACTGTTAGAGGTAAGGTGTATCCAATCCCCTCGATTTGATGCAAGTGTGTGGAGCACTTATCACTTGCAAGAACACAATCTCCAAGACCAAACAACAGTGTAGACGAGGATTGAGATTCGAGACAGTCGTTGGAGGATCATACCAAATGGGAGTTTCCTCGATGATTCGAGAATTCATAAAGAAAGACCATCACACAGTCCAAGATGGACAAGGCTTAACTTCGGGTACTTATCGGAAGAAAAGAAAGAGGGAGCAATTTCAAAGAGAAAATAAGCTGGCAACAGTTTTAAGGAGAAAAAAAGTTGTTTTGTCAAATGATTATATTCAGGGAATTACTCACTACCTACATTTTAGCTATTGCAATGGTCATCATCATGACGGGGAACTTGATGAATGTTAACGGTGTTTTTTATCTACTACATTTGAAAAATAAATGTATTAAGTATTTTTGTGTATTTAATAATGACAAAGTTAATAAACGTTAAAGAATTGAATATCTTAAGACTATATTTAAATTCCAAGTTCATGTTTATATATGAAAGTCTTCTTATCAGACAGACGGTAAGCAATCATTGTTAAGATCAAAATCATATTATCCCATAAATCTCTTCTGTTATGTCACGCCTTTAATGACTCTTTTTGTCACTCCTTACCTCTTTTGTTATGTCAATCTTTAAAACGGATCCCATGTGTATATATATATATATATATATATATATATATATATATATATATATATATATATATATATATATATATATTTCAGTTCTTTAGGAATGAAGTTACTGATCACATCTTTAATGAGGTAGTAACCCATCAAACCTTAATGCAGCCGTAATGAATGAGTTACCCTTTAAATCTGTTTTCTGCTCACGAAGCCCCGCCCCCATCTGCACTCCTGTTTGGGAAAAAAAATTTCGCGGCCGGGCCAGGTTTACTGGGGACCACAATTAGGAAACAAATTCCCATCGCCCTCAGATTTGTCTGCTTCCCTGCTCATGTGTCCTGATATGCTGCGATCATCTGCAAGCAAAGGATGTTCTAGGAAACCAATTAATCTCCCTTTCTGATTTAGCATTCACCTTTTTTTTTCAATCGTCAGTCTAAATCTCCATCAATCAAAGAGTCCTTTATCACAGCTTGCACATCCTCAACACCATAATAACCTGCAGTTGCATCAACCTCACTAGGCTCATAGTTGCTATCGGTATCACTATTACTAGTAACATAATCTTCATCTTAGTCAATCTCTCCTTCGTTTTCCTTCCCTTTTCTCTCATCTAACTCTTCTTTCTTCGTATAATTTCAACATATGCAATAAATGTTTCCTTTAAGGCAATTTCTTTCCCAATAACTACTTTTGCTACTTTTCATTCAAACAATGCTGCCTCTATTGTCATCATCCAGAACTATGAGTGACACAATGGACATTTCTGCAATCTTCGTGAGATTGAGACCCAGAGGAACATCTCTTGCATTTTATTCAGATTCGGATTCTCTTGCTGGATGAACCGGGCTTCCAGATCCTGAGCCTACTGCTATCCGGGACACTGCTGATGATCTTGGTATTCTTGATATCATCACATATGACGTGCTTGTCGTGGACAGGGAGTTGATGTTTTTTAATGGCTCCCTGTTGAACGTGGCAGGACGATCTTTTAGAAAGTCTCATCATCATTATTCCAATATAACAACCCAAGCATCCACGGACTGGGCATTAGTAAGAATGAATGACATTAGACTTCTTCAGAAAGTCTCGCATGGAAGGGGCTGGGTTATTCTTCATGATGATGGATGTTGTATTTGTAGTCTGATAGGAAACAATCAAATTGATTTCAGTGACTTCTTGAACAGTCATGACACTGTTTTTGATAATGGACTTCAAGGTCTTTTTATGGTGCTGGTGCATGATGCCTTGTAATAAAGATTGACTCTGAATGTCCTGTTCCTGCTCCTGATAGAATAACCATTGTTCAAGAGGGCCTATGTTATTCATATTCTGTTCCTTGTGGGTCTCTGTCAAGGAAGAGCAATGGGAGACTGCCCGATGAACGTAATCTTTGATGGTGGAGATCTTGTATCTGTTTGGACATTTGCTGTAACCATTCAAGTAAAGTCCTAGGTTTGTGGGCTTCCTATAGAGTGTGGTATCAAAACCACGCCCAACAGTCGAGACCGGGATATCTAGGAAGGGAAGACAGCCATTGTCATGATGTTCTAACGTGAATCTAAGGTAAGTGCACTCCTCAAAGGTCCTGTGTAGTTCATCGATGCGTTAATATGAAGGTGCTTTCATAAAGGTGTCGTCAATATAGCGGACGTATATTTCTGGTTGATCTATACGCGCAAAAACTCGCTCCTCGACGACACCCATGTAAATGTTGGCAAAAGGGATGCCAAGGGGGTAGCCCGTTACAACACTATTCTTTTCATTGTATATGTGTCATCAATGGGAGATAAAAGGAACCATCTTAGTACATATATCGTAGTGTTTCATGCTCCTGCTGCCATTGTTCATTATCATGCGAGCACCTTCAAATTCCCACTGCTTTGTCACTCTTCTTATTTCAGATTTTATTCTAGAAATACTTAATATACAATTGTATTCTATAATCTCCTTGTTACATCCATCATTAGCCAAACAGTTGACAACTTCATTAAAGTAAATACCACAATGAGATGGAATCCACGTAAAATTTACCTCACACTCAAATGAATTTATTTGCTGTATACATTTTCTACATCTTAAAACTAAATCATCAGTAGACATTTTACTGTTTAAGGCAAAGGAAGCACTTTGACTATCAACAAAACCATAAACACTTTTCTTCTTTTCTAGTGCGTATTCAAGTCCAACATAAATAGCATAAAGCTCTGCTGTCATACATGAACTCCTATCAGCAATCCTTTTGGACAATCTTTCCTTAACACTTATGCCATATTAGAAAAATTCTCTTATAACTACACCACACCCTGCTCTATATCCATTGACAGATCCATCACTGCAAAAGTGTATAACATTTTCCTTTGGATATCCAGATAGTTTTTCAACAAATAACTGTTGTAATTCTTGGGGATGACAATCTTTTTTCCTACCATCTAATTTATCTATTTGTACAGACACTGTTTTCTTAAGCCATGGCTCCATATCAGTACTTCGTGGTACTCGTACACAAAAATCTATTGCATTGTATTCAAATAACATTTGACAAAGTCTTTTGGTTTAAGCATTCATCCTAAGGTTTCTAGCAAAGCAAGATCTGAATTGATCTACACTGACTTTAGACTATTATCACCACCCCTTATGAGTCTCGAGGCGGAGGTCACCGTCAATTCTTGAATTCTGTGCATAACGCTCGGAATATTAAATTCCATTCTCATGATTTCTATTCTTGTTGTCCTCGCACAACTAAGTACAATCCTCATTCCTTCATTTTGCAAAACCCTTAATGGCCTAATATCCTTCTCTGAATAAGACGACAATATTGGGGCTGAATAGTCAATAATACTCTGTACAGTGCTTAGATATACTGACCTCAGAACACGTACACCAACACCATTTCCTCTATTAGATAACACTCTTAAAGGTTTTAGCCTAAAGAGGCATATATTCTTGACATGAGCGATTTGATCCTTAGCATTACTAAAACTGATATACATTCCAAGATATTTATAGCTAGTTACCTTTTCCAATCTCATTCCATTCAATGAGAATTCTTGTCCACCGGCAGTTCTTGATTGGTATTTAGTTTTATTTTCATTAATAACCAACCCTAAACGTACACACAAACACTGGAGTTCGTCAATAACCTTGGTCAAACTACTTTTATTTACACATTAAATTAGAATATCGTCCGCTAGACGAGAATCTGAGAATTCCCAAAAAATTTGAAGGAAGCTACATTGTCCATAAGAATATTTAAAAGTACAGGGCTCAAAATTCCGTCTTGCGGCGTACCAAGTTCAAACTTTCTGTTCAGATTCCTCGTCCTGAAACCATACCTTTGCCTTTCTATTACTTAAATAGTCTGCAATCCATGTTAATAGATTTCCTTTAACACCTTTATTCACCAAACTCTCTAAATTCACATCTTTATTTGCCTTATCAAAGGCCCCTTTAAGAGCTGCAAACAATCGACATCTAACATTATTATTCACAAGACACTTTATCACACAGTCTGTTGTCAGAAGGGATTGTTTTCCCGCCAGGCCGCTGCAGGCTGTTCTTTTACCTCCCCATAAGTTTTCACAAATATCGGGTTTTATTAATTCCATGTTTTGGGTAAATTCTGGTGTTTAAAGAAAGTTTATAATAACATGTTTAACTTATGCTGAGTGTAATTTATCCCAATTTGTGTTAAAATATGTGAAAAATTACAAAATTACAGAGCGTGCATCCGAAAATAAGCTGCTGTCGTTGACTTCGGCGGATTGTGTTATTAAATTTAGACTTACCATGACGATGCCTTATAATATATTTATTCTTTCACATTGTTTATTGACAAAACATATATCTGATGGAGAAATATAGGTTAATAAATAAGTTTCGATTCACATTACTTGGTAATTATTTGAGAACAATGAAGGTGTTGGACAAAAATACTTCCGACCAATCAGGTATCAGGAACCTTTCAAAGCTAAAAAGGCACCCCTGTGAGTCGGTGCAAATATGCACCGCTAAAAAAAATAGAATATAGGATGAGGTTGAAAGAGAATATTCCCTCCTCATTAAATGTTTGCGGATTTAATATGACAATCCTTTATAATGGGCAGCGGCGAACGTGTTACAGATGGGGAAAGAAAACCATTTAATATAAGACTACCTATGAAATTGTAGAGTAACGCCTTAGTTTAAATGAGGAAAACTTTCCGGAGATCACACAAAGGAATGCTGAAGGAAATAAAAGAACAGGATCGGTAAACGTTGATGAAGTCATAGAAGCAGTAGAAAGACTGGAAACTGAGGAAGAAATTGAGGTTGAAAATAGCAATGATTAAAGCAACTCTGAAACAAGAGAAGACACGGGTCTACAACCGATTCCATTAGACCAGGAAGAAATCAGTTATGAAAGTCAAATCGAGAATAGAACTACGGATAGTAACGAGGAAACTATGACAGTTTTTACTCGATTTCTCCCAGACCCAGGACCAGTTCAGATGAAAGTTTAAGTTGATATGCACAAGGGGAACAAAGGCGAGGATGGTATAGCGGTCACGACAAAAATACAAATGGATTCAATAGACAAGGGAAAATACGGGAAAAAGACTGAAAAATGACAAGCTACCGTTGGTGACGACCAGGACAACATTGCAATAGAAGCAGAAAAGATTTCGGATGAAGACCTGGTAAAGACTGATCGCAAAACGCATAAAAAACTGACATGCAAAAAAATAAAAAAAATAAAAACTTTCTCTTGAGTCTACATCTTCATTTACAAAAATACAACTTCAATAAATGTTAACGGTTTGTGTATAATGAGTAAGCAAACTAGTCTAATCAATTTTAAGTACTTTCAACAATTAGTCATTATATTAATTCAAGAAAATGTTGACAGAAATGTGAATCAATTAAATGAAATATAAAAACATTGTGAAATTACATGTAATTCAACTGTTAACTTTAAAGGAGGCTTCGCAATACTGATCAATAAAAATTCATAGTGAAGAAGTGAAGATCTTGATTTATGAGATTGAGGTTGGGGAACATTGCTAGTGTTAATTTCTATGCGTTTGATTTAGAATTACAACTAGTTAATGTACATGCTCCATCAGGAAGTGACAAAAACAGGTGAAAGAGAACAGTTATTTCAAAATGATTTGGTATATCACTGTAGAAAAATTGCAAAATAAAATCATTCGAGGTGATCTTACTTCGAAATCTTTGCTAAATTTAAAAAATACAATGAAGCTCCAAGGCTTACATTTGTAAATGATTATAGAATAGTCTATACTTTTGAAAAGAGATCCTAAGAGTCTAGATTTGATAGAATTTGTGTTAAGAAGGACTTTACAATAAGATTGTTTTTACTGAAAATATTCCGGTATAATGGTCGGATCATAATGTAATCAAAACCAGGATCAAATTAGACAACAAACTTAGTATAGGTAAAAGTTACTGGAAAGTAAATACATAAATTCTTAATGGTAACTGTGTATGAGAAAGGTTTGCAGTAATATGGAGTAAGTTGGAAAATAGAACAAACATAGAGTTTAATCTATTTTAGAATGGTGGAGTTAAGAGCAAAAAAAAAAAAAAAAAAAAAAAAAAAGACTGCTTGCCATGCTCCCTACTGAGTGCCCCTCTAGTTTCTTCATGGAACGAAAAAAATGCGACTATTCATTAAAGAAAGGCCATATCGTAACTACAAATAGCATTATTAAAGACAATTGAATGAAATAGAAATTGTCAATAAATAACGAATTTTTTACTGCAATTCCTTTTGCTTTGTATTCATTCACAGAGTCTTTAGTACAAAAATACAAATTTGGCTACTAAAAAGATGATTGACAATAAGCATACTAGTGTAAAAGTAGCAGTCTTAAATTAAAAAAAAAAAAAAAAAAAAAAAAAAAACTTATAAATCAAGAGCAAGCAATAGTGAGCACCATCTTGGGAAAATAAGGTATATTGTGGAGTCATGACGATTCCTAGAGTACCTATCTCGAAGGAAACGATCGTCCCATCCATATTGGATTTCTCTGTTACTTGCTTCAGCCTCTGAGTAATGTGCAAATTCCTCTTCTTACGGAAGATTTGTGGTTCCTCCGCTAACGCATTTTGATTTATTAAGTATTTATGGTTTATGGACATCTTGTGGACTTATATACACAGCGCACCACTCAAACACGAACCCGGTCTCTCTCTCTCTCTCTCTCTCTCTCTCTCTCTCTCTCTCTCTCTCTCCCTATGTCTATGTCTATGTCTGACGGTTTATCAAGTATCCCTGCTTTCGCTATTAAGCGTTCAGACGGGATTTCCAAATCATTTATATTATAGTTAAAAATTTAAAAGTCTATGTAATGTAAAGAGGGTTCATTGCATTTGTCTCAATGTTATAGCTGAGTGAAAATAAATGGGTTTTCAATAGTTTTTTGAACTGAAAGATATTTTCAGCACACTTAACTGAAGTTGATTATACAATCTAGGAGCGTAGTGCTTAAAAGTTCTCGTACCAAGAGTGGTCGTTGCACGAGGCTCATCAAGTCTGAAATCATCACGGGAAAGGCGTGTATGAACACCAGGCCCTACTACGTATCTTTTCAGGCAACCTTTAAGATACAATGGCTCTCCCGTGTTAATAGCTTGATATGTTAAGACGCAAAGTTTAAAAATAATCCTTGCTTTGACTGGTAACCAGTGTAATTTAATTAAGGTTGGAATAATATGTTCTCGCGGGGATATACCAACAATTAGTCTAGCAGCTCTATTCAAAATCATTTGAAGTTTCTTAAGACGATAATTAGGTAAATTATAATACAACGAATTACAATAGTCTACTCTACTGACTACCAGACTATTAATTAGCAGCTTAGTGGCATCTTCGTTAAGATATTTTCTAATGGATGCGATATTCCTCAGATAATAATTTGCGGTCCTAACCACATTGTTAATATGTTCATCAAATGTCAAAGAACCATCAACTACTACCCCGAGATCTCTGACTTCATCAGTTAACAAAATATTTTCCTTATTGATGGAGATGCTATTAACGTTATCAAACCTTCTTACGTTATATTTAGTGCCAATTAGAATACATTCAGTTTTATTTTCATTTAGTTTAAGCTTTTTCTTTTGCATCCATTTCGAAACATCTGCCATAAGTCTATCAATAACAGCTTGATCTTCAATAATGTCATCCACTACTAAATAGAACTGGGTGTCATCACCAAAAAATTTATATTGAACGCCATGTAATTTGAATATCCAAGACAACTCGATTGTATAAATACTAAAAAGAACTGGGCCAAGTACGCTTCCTTGTGGAACACCCGTGGTGAGCTTTCTACTTTCAGAATATCTATCTTTAACCTTCACCTTGAAAGATCTATTCGATAAATAGTTATTAAACCATTTAAGAGCATCTCCATCGATCCCAATAGTAGTCATATTCTCTATTAACACTTCATGAACGACTGTATCGAAAGCAGCGCTAAGATCTAGGAGAATAAGCAAGCTACATTTACCGTCATCAGAGAAACCTAACAAATCATTTATTACGGCACAAAGAGCTGTTTCAGTAAAATGGAATTTCCGATAAGCTGACTGATCTTCAGGAATAGCTCCAATTACTTTCAAGTGCTGACTGAGTTGATCTAAAACGGAAGTCTCGATCATTTTTGACAAAAAAGACAAGTTAGAAATTGGTCTGTAAGATTTCAATTCTTGATGATCAAGGGACCCTTTAAGAAATGGTTTAATGATAGCAACTTTTTCAGAGGACGGGACTAAGCTCTTAGTAATACTCAAGTTGACTATTCGAAGCTGCAATTGCAATAACCTATCTATGTTCGGGGCGTCGATGACCTCATTTATTGGAAAAGGATCGTTACTGCAATAAGAGCGGCCAGAACTAATGAACATAGTTTTGTAAGCACCGAGTGAAACTGGCCTAAACTGCAAGAACTTTGAGAAAGGAAAATCAGGAAAGTAAGGATAGGGGCAAGAGACATCAGTTGTGAAGTTACAAAGTAAACAGGCAACCTTTGACTCAAAAAATTCAGCAAATTCATTTGCCAATTCAAGCTCAGACCTCCCGTCTGGTAAAACATGCCTCTTAATTTTCCCTAAAAGTTCATCGAACACAGAATACAGCCTTTTGATATTGGACCTAACCTCAGTTACTTTTTCATTATAATATGTCTTCTTAACATTTCTTAATAATCTATTTACCTCATTCCTAGCTTCCACATATAACATTCGATTTCTATTTGTTTTATGCTTATGCCAACGTGACTCTGCCAACCTCCGTTTTTTCCTAGCTTCCCTAATTGCAGCATTGAACCATGGGGAGCTGTCTTTTATGACAATATCTTTTTCTACCACAGGGCACATTTTATCATATTCTTTGGAAAATACAGAAAAATACAAAGCAACAAGACAGACCACACATTCACCCACAGAAACATTCCTGCTAATATCTAAGTCAGTACATCCACAGGGTTCATCATATTTTTCTTCAATAACAGTAACACCCACATCTATTAGTACAGTAGAGTCTAATAACCGTTTGTTCCTAAATGTTATTTTAGTCCTAAGTTTACTTGGTAATAAGACTGAAATATCAAACATAATAAGCTTGTGGTAAAAAGAGATAGAAAAATCTGGCTCCACTATCAAATTCATAAAGTAATTATCACCCGTAAAACAAAACACAGCATCTAAAGTATGATCTGACCTAGAGGTAAATACATTCACCTTATTAACAAAATTCATATTGTTCATTATATCAATAAACTTCTTTACATTTGTATCTCTATAATCCTCTAACCACATATATAAACATTACATTTTTCATTTTCAAAACAATCCAAGAATACAGAAAAGTCTTCCAAAAACGTAGCCTTGCTTAGCTGAGGAGGACGATATACTACTAAAAATAAAAACTGTACATTATAGGCCTTAAACTCCAAGGCTAAATACTCAAAACTCACAAATGCTCCACCAACCCTAATTCTAGCGTTTGTAAATGTTTTGGATAGAACAATGCCAACCCCACCTCCCTGACCAAAATTACGTGGTGTGTGAAAAAGTTTATGAGTGTCCGGCAATAGTTCATTAATTTTCAAATTATCAGTAGCACTTAGCCATGTTTCTGTTATAGCGAACGCATCTATTCCTTGTTCACAGATTAATTCTCTTAATTCAGTTGTCTTGTTGCGTACTGACTGCGCATTCAGTAAGGCACATTTTATTCTTCTATTACTGGAATCCATGATCAGTCAGTTGGGCAATTCGCTTCCTCTCGGCAACATTCGATGGACAATTCCAGTCAAAAACAGCATGTTCATTATTGGAGAGGCTCATTCGCGCACAATGATGACATTTCAAACTTTCAGACTGACAATGCCTTGTCTCATGATCAGCTCCGTTACAACGTCCACATATCCGAGATCCATTAGAAGCCTTGACTCTACATTTGGACTCAAAATGACCATATCCTTGACAGTAGTTACATATTATAACATGATAACTATCCCATACCTTATGTCGACCAAAGTTGGTGAAAAGTATATCTCCATTTTCGTATATCCTGCGTCTAATGATAGGTGTACATTTAAAAGTATAATTATACGATATACCATCTTTAGCTTCTCTAGTTGATACTAGTTTCATACCCCTGAAACTCCTAACTACACTTGAATATACATAGGATCCCCCAGAGGAGGCACTCAGTGTACTTTAGGAAGACGAGGACTTGAATGAGTTAATTGACAAAGTACATGTAAAACCTAGCACTGTGGTTGGAGACTTTTGGGTCTCATTTGAGAAGATATCAAGCCTTTTTTATCAAAACATTGATGTATGTCTTACTAGGTATGGTCCAGAGTCCATACCATCAACAGACACCATGCTGCCTGGATTGATGGCATATGACATCCATGAATAGGCAAGCAGACTCTGGTTATTTGGCAATGCACTTGTCATTATCAAATGGTGATGATAACGATAATTTCATCAAGTCAATGACAGACCTACCCATACAATCTCTTACAAACCATTGGACCATTGTATAGAAAATATATTGTATTTGAACTCAAGACAGAAGCAAGGGTTGCTTAAGCTCCTACAAACTGGAAGGCAACTGTTCCTGGCACAGAATGAAAACAACATTGCAAGAGTTATAGCTACTATGACTCAAAACTTCAACTTCCAGTATCCCAATAGAAAGCACGTTGACAGCCGGCCTGAGAGAATGATAAAGGATGAGCAGCAAATTCAGGACCTACAAGCATGCAAAAAATACTTTTATGCTAAGCCTCTTTATCTCTTTTTTTCTTCCCCATGGAGATTAATTCAACCAAATATTGTGGCTGTCAGGTCTGGTTGCCATACCACAATGTTTTATGATCTTAGGACTACACTCAAGAGACTACCCTTACTGTTGGTTAAGATACTTTCCTGCAGGAATGAGTACTTATAAAGATAAAGACTCTTACTGGCATTATTCAAAGAAATAAGAGGCTTAACTTACTAATGAACAGATCTGTTATCCATCTGATGCACCCATGAAGGTGATAAAAATGTAAACGACGAGTTTGGTCTTCGTGCTAGAACTCAAGCCTGATTTTGATGGACAAGTGACGAAGAAATGCCGTTCATTCAAAAATATTAATGGATTAACAGCAAGACTTTAAAGGGCAAGTTGTTACAGCTGTTCAACATAATACAATTGATCAGAAACCAATGGACCATGTTAGCTTGTGGACATGGATTGATCTGGCTGCAAGCAGCTCCAACACCTAAGGACAGTGAGGTTAGCCGGATGGCTTTGAATACTGCTGGAGTGACAGCTTCGATAAGAATTACACTATCATATTCACTCACCTTGCTGATGTACGTAAAAACTTGGTAAATAACAAGAATTACCTTTATTCAACATTAATTTTTAGCATGATCAAAGGATAGTAAAACAGAGACATGTCTGTAATGTATTCCTCAAGCCTGAAGTCACATTTAAAAGAGCTGATGAAGACACATTTCCAAGAACTACTGAGTTCAACCAACTCAGGACCAGTCCAGGAAACAAGGTTCGACAGACTGCAGAAGCTTGTTAAGTAACAGTTAAAGAAATGAGCTGACCAGGTGCAGACTTGCAACATATACTGTAAGGGAGAGATGATATAGCTGAGGAAGGTATAGTAAAACTTCGTGGATAACTATGAAGGTGGGGTCAAATTAGAAAAAAAAAAAAAAAATCCGTTTTTTATATCTGATTCCCATCGACAAGGAATTTGATGTATGTAATTGTACAGTAGATATTGTTATGTATGCTTGAAAAGGTTTTGAAACGGAAAGGCAGCTAAAGTTACGTCTGGTTATATTTCAGTAATTACCTCTCCGTATTGGCATGTTTTTCTAGCACTGATAGGGAATATCTATAACACTAGACATAGATATATTATAACTTCAATTGTGTATAACATACAGCAAAATATACTCTCTCAATACAAAAGTTTTGAGAGAGAGAGAGAGAGAGAGAGAGAGAGAGAGAGAGAGAGAGAGAGAGAGAGAGAGAGAGAGAGAGAGAGAGAGAGAGAGAGAGAGTGCATTAGTGGGCATTTTCAGTCATGTGGTAACATCCAAGGGGGTCTTATCCAATGGGGGCATACGTTTTAACTCTCTAAGAAGGATGAAAGAGCTGGACCATCGTGTATCCTTTTGCAATTTGTTACTCGACTTTTTTACACCTCACATAACAGTTTATTGGAAATACAATGATATGTTTACGTCTTAGCTTTGAAGATAACTTCAGATACCTAACCAAATTTATTTATTTATATATATATATATATATATATATATATATATATATATATATATATATATTTATATATATATATATATATATATATATATATATATGTGTGTGTGTGTGTGTGTGTGTGTATGTGTGTGCATGTGTGTGTGTTTGTGTATGAGTGTGCAACTGTGCACGTTTTTCACCCTTTCAATTTCTGTATGGCAGACACCTTTATAATGACATGTTAAAAGGAGATGGACTTATAATGAAAGTAAATTAGAGTGAAGACTATTTGCACTAGCAGTGTCTAATATTAGGTCTTCTGGACGAATGAATTGTGTCATTAGCTTTTCGAAAAATTCATAAGGTACAGGACGTGTTAAACATGAAGATTGTAATTAAGAAATCCATAATATAGAGGACGTGCTAGAAAAAATAATTAAGATTCACTAATATTAGTTGTTATGTGATAATTCTACTTCCAACAAATTATAATAGATTTCTCGTGAAGCGGGAAGGACCCTTTCTGATTGTCGAAGAGAACAGGGTCATGTTATTATCTATTGAAAGTAGAAGGCAAACTATGATCCAATCTCCCACTAAAGTCTGCTCAAGATGTACATCAATACTAAGCCTAGTCGACAAGGTAATGCCATTACTCGGTTGCCTTTCTCTGCTGTATAGAGTTGGTAGAAATAGTTGACCGGTAAACATCATATTGTGTTGACATTGGTTATCATATGACGATCCTTTTCAGTGTGATCACCGGATTTACATTTCTTACCTTTACTCCATTTATAAAATTAATGCACTTCCAGCATTACAAGTTATTAACTGAAACTTTATTTCATTAATTTTAGTCAGTTAATTGTCCCTCGTTGTAAATTTGCAAGACAGCTAAATACAGTTCTTATGAGACAGAAACTTACTTATGATATGAGCCACAAGATTTTCAAGAAATTACTTCTAACTCACCCATATAAAGGATTGCACCTTTACATCGGTCGAAAAACACTACTATACTGTATTTCTATGACTTGATGACAGGAAAAACCAGTCTGTTTTTTTACCAATTAAGTCCTAGCTGATTTGCATATTACATTTATTTCTGATTATTTCAATTTTTAAATGCATTTTTTGACTTTTGTTATCTGTGTTAATCAAAGTTGGCTGGAAAACAGTCACTGTCTGAAAAATAAAAAAGACCATCTCATTCACATGGAATTTGGAAAATATCTTTTGGAAAAAAGGGGAATAAAAATGTTTTACTTAATTCATAAATTGCTCCAATAAACAGTTAGTATGCACAGCAAAGAAAGCCTACTATCAAAAAAAAAAAATTTCTAGTGAATTGTTCATATGAATAATTGCACTGACGGCTATCTACAAAAGATACGCTTTTACAAACAACTTGTATACCATGTCTTATTTTTTTCTGATTTTGGCAATTCCATTGTAGTACTTTAGAAGTATCAGGGCTCGAACGTTGTGTGATGAGACTAGGAGAGATATGAAAAAAAAGTCCCAAAATAACTACTTTACTTAACGAAAAACACAGGTATCTATATGGTTCCCGAAGGGTTACATAGGGGTGACAATTGCTCAACAAAATTATATTAAAGTCTACATTAGCATGTATACATTCAAAACTTTTGTCTTTTATGTTGAGTTTTGCTTGCAGCTTTAAAGCCATTGCAGTTAGTGAGGTACCTAAGGTTATGGCAAAGAAAATAGAGTCGAAATTAACGTATGTTACATTCAACGGCTTTTCTCGTTTTGAATGATTGGAGTTCGATGGCGGTTACTATGCGCCCTAAATTAGTAATATATAGAACTTTAAATTCTTTTCACATCACACTGTAAAATCTCATAATTTATTATATTTCTATAATAGTTAAACTAAAGGAATATTTTAAACTAATCGATATTATTTCTTACACCAATCATCATCTTTTACATCTGTACATTTAAGGGGCTGACACTAATTCCCTCTGTAAAATTGATGAGATTCCAAAACTTCCTTTAAAAAACATTAAGTTCAACACAGTATCCCGATTAACAGTTTATCTTCTGGAGTGAGTTTATCGTTTCCTGTCAAGTGAAAATCCTTTTTATTTGTATGTGCATTACTTGTTGCATATGCAATATAATTGCAAGCATTATTTTATTCGGTCTTGCATCACTGTCTGTATCTAATATTTATAGTTAGAATTCATCTACAATGCTTCGATGTTTTGTTATGAACATGCATATATTCTAGTAATGTGTTTTTTTTTTTTTTTTTTTTTTGTACTTTTATTAAATTTTACAATGTAATAGTTGGGCTGAATTATTTTTGTCAAATGATTAATTTATATTTCTGAGTAAAATATTTTGTTTTTGTTTCCTTCACTAATTTTATGTTTTATTTCTGCACTTGTAATATGTGAACTTGTTTTCTTGAAAATGTATTCATGTTGTCAGCAGCATCGCAATACATTTATAAGACAATGCTACTGAATTTTATTCACCGGACAACATGCATTTCAATTTACATCGTTGCTGTCTAGCTCATAAATTTTCCCATTTGTAGATTAGGATAGAAAGGTTATGTTGAATATGCTTTTATAAGGCACAAAGCCATCCAGTCCTTGTTGATTAAAAAAAGAAGATAATAAATAGTAAGCATTATAATTCCTTAACGTACATAGCCTGTTTAATTCAATACATTAATATTTTTCCTACATTCTTTATGTAATTACAGACAGTATATAACTATTTATCAATTTAGAAAGGAAATAATGCACAGATTCGTTTCTGAAATTTATAATTTTATCAGCAGATGTTTATGTTCATATTGCATGCGTAAAATATCTATATACACTTTATTGTTATTTGATAACTTGAAACTTTAGTGTATTTGCAATTACTTTGACCTTTGCAACCTTGGCTTAACTCGAACTAATTTATTGTAACTTGCTTTTTCATTTAATATCCTTTAGATTATTCCTTAAGTACCTTGTGACAGCGCACTGTTAGGTTGTAACTGAGAAAGACTCGTGAATGCAACTGACCTTTATTATGGCACAAAAATGCAAACACAATGGTGCAGGAAAATATAGGAATGAACAATTTATCAGTGAAAGGGAAGAGCGATAACGACAATATACAAAAAATAAGAAATACAGTTACATTGTACAAACCTGTGTGATACACGTGCAGTACATGGATCGACCCCATACATGTGAAACTTGCCACCCTGCTCTTGAGAGGCATATTTTAGGCGGGTCATCTGACAGGAGATAAGCAAGTTTTAGGGGATCAATGGAGACACAGTCTTCTTTGCCACGCATGTCAAGGAGGAATGCTTTCAGCGCACGAAGGATCACTAGGAAAGGGCCCATGTACGGGAACGTTAAAGGAGGCTTGCTAGTGTCATTGCGCAGGAAAACATCTATTCATGAGTGCAGATCTGTCAGTATGTGTTGCTTAGCTGGGAGTTTGTATGTCTTGTAGCATGGAGTAAATTTTACTATAACATAACGTAGGCACTCGAGATTGTTGGAGGAGGTTCCAGGTGGAAAGAAATTAAGCATGAATGATCAACGGGTCGCCATACACCATTTCAGCTGCGGAGACATCCAGAGCATCTTTAGAAATGGTCGTTAGTCCCAGGAGCACCAAGGGAAGCTGGGTAAACCGATTAGAGTCCTTGCAGCAGGATATCAAAGCTGCTTTGAGGGTAGAGTGAAAACGTTCAACCATACCGTTGGCAACAGGGTTGAGAGGAGAAAATAGTACCCCTGTATTATCCTCAGGGATACCAAATCTCGCTATCCATCCAGAGAGCAAGGCTGATGTACAAGAGGCAGACGCAGTTTCCAAGGGAATGGCTTCAGGCCAATGAGCGGAGCGGTCAATGACTGTAAACTGATAATGATGTCCTTGTGAAGTGCGTAGGGGGTCTTCAACATTAATGTGAATGAGGGCAAAGTACTGCTGAGGTTGTTGAAAGGTACACCCTTCTGAATCAGTGTGTCGATTAACTTTTGAGGTTTGGCATGAAGCACAGGTGCAGACCTAATCCTTAGCATCCTTAGTAATACTATGCCAAATGAAATTTGCCTTCAGTAGCTGTACAGTCGAACGGTGCGAGGGATGTAAAAGGCCATGAATGAAATCAAACACCTGTCGGCACATGAGAGAAGGTATCCACGAACGTTACAGAAGAGGGTGGCATTATCTACATCAAGAGGGACGTCCTCCCAACGGAGGGAAATGCAGGATGTCCTACATGCTTGATATTCTGGAATCTTTTTGTTGGGCTTCTGCCCAGGCGTTGTAATCCAATCCCAGGTGAATGGCGGCCAATTTGTTTCTTGACAGGGTATCGGCGACAGGATTCATTTTCCCAAAGATGTGCTGAAGAATAAAATTGTATTCAGCCATGGCGGAGAGATGTCGCCGTTGACTGGCGAACCAGGCTTCATACTGTCGAGTGAAGGTGTGCCCTAGAAGTACATGGTCCGAGTGAATAACAAAGAGCATACCTTCTAAGACGTGGCAACAGCCAAGTGCACCGCCAGCAATCCCCGATCAAAGGTAGAGTAGCCGGGTTCTGCCTTGAACAGTTTTCTACTGAAGATGGCCAATGAGTGGAGAGAGTCATTGATCACCTGCTCGAGGACTGCCCCAATAGTGCAGTCGCTAGCATCCGTGGAGAGTAGGAGAGGGGCATGTGGCTCGGGGAAACTAAGAGCAGCAGCTGTTGATAGGGTACTCTTTGCATTGCAGATGGCTGCTTCTTCAAGGGGACCCTACTTCAAGTCTTTAGGCTTGCCTTTGAGGGTGGTGTAGAGGGGGGCAAAAGAGGCGGCGATGGCCAGCAGGAAGCGTTGATAATAGTTGATTATGCCCAAGAATTTTTGTAGTGCTTTGACAGTCGAAGGCATGGGGAAGTTCTGAACGGCTCCTAACTTGTTAGGTGGTGGGTGGACTCCTTCAGTAGTGATGCGCTGCCCTAAGAAATTTACTTTGTTTTCACCAAAGGTACACTGGTCGTACCAGATTACAAGGCCATTACGTTGTTAAAGGTGGTCAAGCAGGATGCATAGATGACAGAGGTATTCCTATTTGGAGGAGGAGAACACAAGTATGTCGTCAACGTAACAAACACAGAAGGGGAGGTTGCCAAAGATGCTGTCCATGAGATGTTGAAAAGTGGACCCAGCATTATGAAGGCCAAAACAGGAGTAATTGAAGATGTATGTACTGAAGGGGGTGGTCATGGCAGTCTTGGGGATGTCTTTTTGGTTCATCGGCACCAGATAAAACCTCTTCAGAAGGTCGAGCATGGGGATAACCTTCGCTTTGTGCAAGTAAGAGGTCACACTAGCGATGTTTGGAAAGGCGTAGTGATCCTGTTCTGTTTACATGTTAAGGCTCCTATAATCCGTAAATGGACATAGAAAGCCATCTTTCTTCAGGACAATGTGTAAGGGTGACGACCCTGGGCTTGAGGCCTTTTGGCAAATGCCCATTTCTTCCATTTCGGTGAACGTTTGCTTAGCAGCTGCCAAACAATCCGGTGCCAGATGTCTGTATCTGGCAAAAACCTGAAGGCCCGTCATCTTTATATGGTGATAAATATGTTTCATGGGAACCGTGGGCATTTGACAAAGTTCTAGACAGAAAACTTCTGGGTACAATGTGAGGAGCTGAGCACAGGCCTCCGTGGGTGCGCGGATGTGGAGCGAGTTCGGAGGGCGGGTTGGAGATGCCTTGAGGAGTACGAATCCGATTTTGACTAACCGTCGGTGAGCTATATTGACCAGGAGGTGGAAGTGTGATAGGAAATTCAAACCAAGGATTGACAATGTGATGTTAGCAACGAGAAAATTCCAAATATATTTTGCACTTCCCAACGATAACGTGAGGGTCTCATAACCAAGGGTGGGTATTGCAGATCCGTTTGCAGGTACTAGGTGGATGTCAGCAGATTTATGACAGGGGAGGCCACCGATACGAGCGATGGTCTACTTACGGGTTTTCTGGCTACTGACAACCATTCTCAAATTTCTTCATAGCAGCCCCGAATTTGGAGTGGTAATAGTATAACTGCGGCCGATGGGCGTTGGTGAGTGGCTAGAGAGAACAGTGGTTGAGGCATAAGCAAGGCTTGTTATATGTGGCTGGTGGGCGGCTTTGTACACCGCTTTAGCATGTCATGGGTAAGCGTCCGTTTCCTACAGCATTCACGTCATCTTCACTTGATGTTGAGTAGTTGTCCACTTCGTCAGGAGTGCAGGCATTGATGGAGGTCTGAAAGTTGGTAAAGTTGCTGTCCATAAGCGCTTCGACTTTGGTCACCAGGTCCTTCATGGGCAAAATATCGACATCGGGGCTGACAGTACATACAGGTTAGTGTAGGCGCCATAACCAAAGGGCACGAAGTAGGTCCCCATCACGAGGCAAGCTGTCAGTGGCAGGTTGCAGGCGAGCAATACTGGGCATTTCCCTGAGGGTGAGCAAAGCCTTTTGGTCCCCCAATTGTTGTTGAGAGAGCTGAAAAAGTTTCGCTATGCGGGCACCCGGTGCTGGTGAGTACTACTCCAGGAGGAGATTTCCGGGAAAGAGTCCACGGGGATGACCGCCAGAACGTAATCAGCTTTGGTGCTTGACAGAGTCGCGCCCTCCAAGCGAAACTGGACTTCAGCACCCGGGAACCAGGTGAACGCCTCTCCGCTGGCAAAGGAAGGTGGTTTCAGGGGCATGGCGTTGATAGCAGAGTCAGTGTCTGAGAGCGGTATAATAAAACAATACGGTATAACAGCAAGGGGGAAAGCAGGAAGGAGTTGAACACTCCAGTGGTCACCAATGTGGCGGCGAGCTGTTGGGCTGTAACTGCGAGACTCTCGGGAATGCAACTGAACTTTATTTGGTCGGAGCTTGAGTATTTATACAACCCGTTCCAGTCAAGAACGACACAAAAATTCAAACATAATGGTACAGAAAAATACATGAATGAACAAGTTATAAGTGAGAGGGGAGAGCATTAACAACAATATACAAAAAATAAGAAATACTATTACAGTGTACGAGCGTGTGTGATACATGTGCGGTACAACCCTCATATACCTCTTCTACTCTTCTTTTTTTTCTTTTTTTTAAATAGACAGGATAATCGTACCTTCAAAAAGCATTTGATGATTTTCTTAAAAGACATATCTTTCCAGCTATACTTCTTATTGCTGAAAACACAAAACTTGTGTGGGGTATCTATAACATACGTGATAGGTACCATGTGATCACCTGTTACCACTGTCAGAGGTATGGACAAGATTGCAAGTCTAGGAATGAAGATAAAGTCTGTGGGAAATGTTCAGGGAGACATTCCACCAGGAAGTGCAATTCGCAAGTGTCAAAGTGTATAAACTGCACCAAGCTAAACAGACCAAGTGACCACGCAGTAAATTCTAGAGACTGCAAAGCTTATGACTTGGAATTAAAAAGACTAGCGGAAAATACTGAACATGGTTACTAGGGATGTCATAAACTGTAGCTATGTAAATATACAATCTGTAGGTAATAAGACAGTTCAAATTCAAGATTTGATAAACGAGAAAATTTAGATATGCTAGCATTATATGAAACATGGTTAAATAACTTGGACAAAGCAAAGATCACTGAAATGACGCCCCCCACACATGCCTTCTTTCACATACCGAGAGAAGGTAGGTCTAGTGGGGGGGGGGGGTTGGTGTCAGACTCTTTATTCATAGAAGTTACTCAAATCTCAAAACGTTATATAATAAGCTCCCAGGAAACATTCGAATGATTGAAGACATTAAGGCTTTCAAGAGGAAACTGAAGACTCTTATTTCATCAGTCATACAACACTGACGATTTAACAGTAAATGAACAATACGCGATATGAGACGTTAAATAATCTGAACGAACAAGGTAAAACGACAGTGAAGGTCCTGTAAGGAGTGGGGTTCCCCTGCTGTATGGGATCGGAAAAGCAGCCATCAAAGTAAGTAAAGTAAAGAACAGTTGCCACAGAACACCCGCCACCCCCCCCCCCAAAAAAAAAAAAAAATTATTAAAAATAAAGTAAACAATAAAGAACAACACAGACCAGAATGAAATTTGGAGCCGGCTGGAGCAAAGAGATCCTCTTTTTGGTTCCACAAGTTCTTATCTATGAGACAATTGCTCCATCCATACTGGGCCCCTGTCACTTGATCACTCCTGAATAATGCTCGTCTTTAGATGGGAGATGTAACGTACTTACCTAAAAGCACAGTTTCCTTTTGTATACTTTAGGTCTATCATTTTAGACTTCTCTCTCTCTCTCTCTCTCTCTCTCTCTCTCTCTCTCTCTCTCTCTCTCTCTCTCTCTCTCTCTCTGCCAGTCAAATATTAATGGTAGTTGAATCCTTAATCTTACTTGGTCAAGGCTTATATTTATTAAGGGAGATTCTTTTGTCTAGAAAACTGCATCCGATTTACAAAACAGTGACTTTCCTAACAATGATTGTAGTTAATGATATGAAGTTAAAATTTCTATAATAATGACGAAAGAAACCTACTCTAAAAATATATCATATGAACATGGACTCAATATTAATAAGAACCGATTAAGAAACGAATCATATTTATTTCAAGAGGTTGGATCGTTGGTTTAGAGGAAAACAGTTTTTAAACAGATATTCTGATGATGCAGATCTTATGCAAAGGGTCCTTAACATTTCATCTGATTAGCTATACTAAAGATTCTCAGTACTTAAGCGTATAACATGGCCAAAGATATTGACGACAATCATAGTTGTTTGATCGTTTTCATTCTTTTCTTTGTTTCAAATTTGAATAGATAGCAACATCTATGATTGCTTCGCTGATAAGAATGATTTCCAAAATACATTTAGGGAAGTGTGGAAAAAATATTAAATAAAAACATTTAAATGAATAATACATATTCGACTTATAAAGGCTATCAGGGTATGAACCAAAAAGGTGATGTTCATAATATTTGATAACCAACGACGGGTATTTTATAGAAGACAGTTGAATGACCCGGTGAGTGGTATTGTGAAAATGAAATCACATATGAAGTTTATATATATATATATATATATATATATATATATATATATATATATATATATATATATATATATATATATATACGATTGGACACTGCATGTCAACTATTCCTTAGATATTTTTATTGTGTTACTCCAGAACGTATTCATTTAATAATGTAAAATAATGTTGACCAATTTGTTTTTATTTCTTTATTTACTTACCTGATTCTCACTCACGGCAATGGTATGACCAAATTTCAGTGGATTCTACCAGCCTTGAGTAACTAACTGGTTGTTAATTGTACAGTAAGTTAGGATTTCAATATACCATGTGAGAGTATACAAATCTTTACAAAGCTACTGTCACTGGCACAAAAAATCAAACTTCGCTTTACGAGTTAATACTTTTCTCTTCCCCGTGATTCACGAACACGAAAAAAAAAAAAAAACTATATATCTATCACAGCAATGAAAATGGTAAAAGACAAAGTAACTCGTAAGTGAAGGTCTGTTACCTAAAGATAATATAGTATTCCCTGAATATCGTACTAAGCCGTGATCTTCGTTTTAGTTTTGAGAAGATAAAGTTAACCGAACTTTAATAAGATGCAGAACTATCGCTGATATAGTCCAAAGTTTATCAGTAAGATTTAGGCCTCCTTGGTGGCTTTCAAAGTTAAGGCGTCTGCAAGGGATTAAGTTGGGTGGGTTGAGAAACTTGTCGAATTAAGATATTTATGCGAGAATTTCTCAACTATAAAGTTATATTTATCATTGTTAAGTAATTATAAATACTTTTGGGTTTATTTTTTGTATTGTAGTATATACCATGGGCTGTGGCCAATAACTTTCCTTCTAAGTAATGAGTACCGGTGGAACTAATCCGGTAGGTGGGTCTGTGGTGTTGGGAGACACTAACGCTAGCTTGATAATCGATTATCAACACACAATCAGAGTCGAAGGAACGTTTTATATCACGCGGCAGGGGGAAAGGGGGGGGGGGGGGGGCTAAAGTTTGAAAAACACTAGTAGTCAGGGGGTGGGGCATCCCGATATTTTTTTTTTTTTTCTTACAAGGAAACCCTTTTAGATGCGATTTACTGGATTCTGGCAGGAGATTGTAGCAACAACAAAATCAGATTTTTAGAGGATTCCTGTGTAACCAATAACAATTTTTACACAATAACTTATAAAATACCTGTAGGCCTAGTTAACGAATTTATAAATTTACCAAATACATGCTTACGACATTAATTCATTGCTATGTACTCACTCCAACTCATCAAATTCATATTTCAATTGGATTTTTATGTAACCAATGACAATTTGTACACAAAAACTATCATGAAATACCTTTAGGCCTACTTGATGAATTTACCAAAAACAAGCTAACGATATTTATTATTCTTCGCAATAAACACGTTCCGATATAGATCAGGTTATGGCTATCAGTTTTCTAAGCCTACAATGTTCCTATTCATGATTTATTGTATCTCATTTGTTTTTAAGTTCCAATTTTATCTTTTAATTTGTAACGGCTTTTATATTTCTAATTTCGTCTAATTTTTAGTTTACAGAAGACATTTATCTATTATCCTGTTATTTATCTTTGGTTTTAAACAATGATGATAAGGCATGAAGATGAAAATCTCAAACATAGAAGTACTCCATAGACTTAATAATATGCATTGGTAATATAAGACAAAAGTTTTGAAAATGCATATATGCATATAACTACATGTATATATATATATATATATATATATATATATATATATATATATATATATATATACATATATAAATAAATAAATAAATAAATAAATATATATATATATATATATATATATATATATATATATATATATATATATATATATACATATATATATACATATATAAATAAATAAATAAATAAATAAATAAATAAATATATATATATATATATATATATATATATATATATATATATATATATTTATATATATATAAATATATATATATATATATATATATATATATATATATATATATATATATATATATATATATATATATAAAGCCATGACTGATGCTCAACACGCGAATCAATACTGTCATAAATCCTTGTTAGAACTATGAAAAATTCTGTGCCTGAAAAAACGTGAAGAAAAATTATTTGGCCGAACGGTAAGTCAATATTTTGTATTTTAACGTGAAGTAAAAATATTATTTTAACGTCTGTTATCAGGTGTCTACATATCTTAGATACGTGGTATAAGCTTAGATGTATTTAAAGTCTGGTCGGTTGGCTATAATTTTATAATTATAAATCTAAATCTTCATGGCATAATTTTTTTAAGAAACCTCCATTGTTAAATATGTCCCTCCTTTTGGGGTTTTTACATATACTGGCATAGTTTGACCAATAAATACGTTGAAAGTTATATATTTTATCCATAAGCACCAAAACATTGTTGTTGTAATTCAGTGATGAGTGAGATCAAAATCTCAATATTGTTTTCAGCTTTGTCGTTCAATTTGACGACATTAATTCTAAGAGGAGCAGTGGAAAGCTGTAAATAGCAGATTGTTACTTGCAAAATTTAAATCAAAGCAGTGCAATTTGAACATTATAGCTTGCTATGCACCAACAAATGTCCCTCCCTGAAGAAAGGAAAGATGAATACTATGAAGAACTGCAGAGTGTAATAGATGAGAACCCAGAGAGAGATAAGAAAATTTTGATTGGTGACTTCAATGATAAAGAAAGAATACTCAAGGCATAGAGACTGTGATGGGTGTTGAGGGTCTTGGCGAAGTTACAATTTAAAATGGAGCACATTTTATTGGTTTTTATTGACAACCAATATTGTTATTGGAGGTACTGTTTTCCAACACAAGGATATCCACAAAAATACACGGATTTCACCAAGTGGCTATTACAAAATTCAAATAGATCACAGCCATTAATAAAGGGAGAAGAATCTATAGAAGTACAGATATTGGTAGTGATCACCAACTCATTGCCACATTGACATTAAAATTTAATTCATCCAATAGAAATGTAGATAGGGTGCCTGGGTTTAAAAAAACTAAGCTTCTAGACGATGAGTAAAGAAAATAATTTTCATTGGAATGTAAAATTCGAATTGCAGTCTTAAGAGATTTAAGGGTCGTAAGAGATTTAAGGGGGACGACCGATATGCCAATATAATAGGGGTATAGGAAGAAAAACACAAAATCCTGACAAAATCACTGAGCTTCGAGTGGCAATGGAGAATGCGTATACGAAATATTTTGTCAAAATTCTTCTTACTTTCATACTTACAGGGTAACTAGTAAAAGTAACCCAATAAACCATAAACATTGTTCCCTACAAAAAAAAAAAAAAAAAAAAATGCAGTATTTATTCTGTTATCGTAAATTTTTATAATTATTACATTTTAATGTACAAGAAATTGTGAACAATGATATCTATATGACTTCCAAGAGTCGCAGACGATGTATTACACGGTAAATTACACCTTTGGCCCTTCAGTCCTACCACAAACCTCAGATAGAGTAGACCTCTGAGTTTGACTTCTGACATTCACTTATTTTTAGGTTTGTTTTTTTTTTCGTTTTCGGCAATAATCTTATCCTTTCGAAGATGAAAAGACAATTTCAACATCTTGCTAACATAGGGAAAAGAAAATTCGCTCGAGTTCAGAAGAGGGTAATATTGGGAGTGCAGAGAAAGAGAGAGTTGTGTGGCTGGAGAAGCGACAGGCAATGACACAGCAAAAGAAGCGAGATATTGAGCAAAAGAATCTTCATTTATCAGTTAATTATGATAAATAACCTTGTTTTCGTTTAACAATACTCCAAAAAAAAAAAAGAACATAAAATTCATAAAAATCAGGATTTATTGATATTGTCTTTGTAGAAATACAAAGAAAAACTTTGAACGCCCTCTGACGTTTACCAATTTTTACGTTTGTTTTTTCTCGGGTTTGGCAAGAATTTTATGATTTCAAAGAGGTAAGACAATTTAAACATCTTGCTAACATAAGCAAGAAGAAAATTCGCTCTATTGAGAGTTCAGAAGATGGTAATATCGGTAGTGCAGAGAGAGAGAGAGAGAGAGAGGGAGAGAGAGAGGGAGAGAGAGACTGTTGTGGATAGAGGAGTAGCCGCCTTGCCCAACAGGAGCCAAAAGAAGCAAGATATTGAGCAAAAGGATCTTCATTTATAATTAAATTTCGATAAATAACTTTTTCTTTTATTAATACCCCAAAAAAGAACATAAAATTCATAATAATCATTGTTTACTAATATTGTCTTTGTAAAAATACAAAGACAAACTTTGAATGCCTGTATCTCAAAAATAGACATATTGACCTTCAAATTCAATAGTCTCCCCTAGTTTTAAATATATAGCATTGAAATTTGGTATATAACTTAGACATACATTATAAAACAATGAAATTAAGCCCTTTTTTTCCTTTTTTTTTATATATTTTTTTTCTTATTTTTTTTCCCCTTGAATTTTAGGGTTTATTTTTTACCATAATGAAAAAATTCATATCTGGCAAAAAATATTACATTTAGAAAAAAAACAACTTTATATTACTGGAGGATGGATTGATTGATTGATTTGAGATTTTCTGGCATCCTGAGTCTATATGAGGTCTATATAGGGTAGTAATCCCAGACCTTAGTAATAACTATCAAGGAAACAGATAGAATTTGAAAAACACTTATTTTCAGGATAAATCGCCCTGGAATCGCAAAACCGAAGGTCAGAGGCAAAAATCCATTGCAGTTTTAAGATATCCTAAGTCACCTTATTAAGTGGTAAGGATGTCAAAGTCCTGTCATTAAAAATCGGCATTAGCCGGCCGGCCCTCTTAAAAAACGAACAACAGACAATTAATGAAGAATGGTGTGATATCATGAACATATATCAATCAGTTGGTAGTGAAGTTTTGGGACATGCAGGTACAAGGAGAAAGCCATAGATAACAAATGATACTTGGGATACTATAAAAAGGAGACAAAAACAGAAATTGACAGTTGAAAGTTTTCGAGGAAGTAATAAAAATTACAAGGTAGAGCATGATAAATATTCCAGTATTGATAGTGAGATCAAAAGAAAAGCCAGAAATGACTGGAGAGAATATTTAGACAGGAAAGCATATGAGGCTGACAAAGCTATGAATTCAGGGAGTGGCTACGGTGTAAGAATTCCTTATAGAATTATTAATGAAATCTCTACGGGGGTAACGAAGAAGAAGCATATACCCATCAAAAAGAGAGATGGATCTGTTATAACAACAGAATATGAAGAAAGGCAAGATTTTAGTGAGGCCATGAATACGAGATATGTAATAAATGATTTGATTGATATACCTGAAGCTCATGAAGACCTTGATATGCCCATGAATGAATTCAGTGTGTTTCAAGTCGAAGATATCCTTAAGAAATTCTTAGGAGATGGAAAGCCCCAAGATACAATAAGATAACTGCTGATATTATATTGGCCGAAAATGAAGTGACTCCCAAAATATTTTTGTAGAATTTGGCGTGAAGAGGCCTGATAAATGGGAACTTGGAGTGTTGGTGAAAAAAAAGAAAGAAAAAAAACTACAGATCTCACTGATTGCAATAATTAAAGAGGCTTAACACTTCCGTCATTTGTCATGAAAATATATAGAACAAGCAGGATTTAGAAAAGGTAGATGTACTGACCAAATTTTCCTTTTAAGGCATGTGGTACAGTAATGTCTAGAATATAGAAATCCCCCTTTAATAGCATTTGTGAAGTGGGAAAAAGCCTTTAATGGTGTGCACTGGCCAATTTTGTGGAGAGTTCTGCGTTATTATGGAGTTCCTCTTAAATATGTATGTTCAAGTAGGTCTGTTCATGAGCATAGCAAGTGCTAAGTTAATATTAGTGGAGTCCTTTCAAATGCATTTCCAGTTAATAGTGGAGTACTCTGAGGGAATGTGTTGTCACCTACAGTATGCTGTTTATCCTCATGGATTTTGTAATGCATAGAAAAGTTATAGATGGTGGAAAAGGATTGGACTAGATTGGTGATAGGAAATTAGCTGACATAGCGTATGTTGACGACGCTGTCCTTATTATCAGATCACAACAGGATTTGCAATGCTGGCTTACCAGAATGCATGAAATATCACAGGAGGTTAGCCTCAAGATTGATAGAAAAAAGACAGTGATGATAAGAACGGAATATGGAATGGAAGATGAAATATCATTAGAAGGGAAAAGGATTAATGATGTAGAATCTTTTATATATTTAGAAAATATTATCTTTAATGCAGGGTCTTTAGAATTGGAGTTTAATGAAAGATTGTAAAAAAGCCAATCAGACAATGGCAAGATTAAGTAAAATATGCAAATCAATTTGCCTGAAATTACATATAAAAATCAGGCTATATATTAGTTTAGTGAGTTCGGTATTAATGTATGGACATGAAACATGGTATGACAATGTACACAATATCTGACAGATTTGATAGATTTGAGAACGAAGACCGCAAAAGAATATTAGGAGTTAAATGGCAGGACAGGATTAGAAATGAAATTGTAAGAGATTATTCAAGTGCCATATGTGGATGAGATCATGGTGAGGGGTAGATGGTTTTGGCATGCTCTTCACGCCCCACAATAGAGGCTAGTTCACCAAACTTTCAACTGGACTCCACAGGGCACTAAAAGAATTGGGAGACACAGACCTAATGTCTGAGGACTATGAAGTGTGTAGTAGGAGATGATGGATGGAGTATAAATTTAAAACCTCAAGATAGAGACTACTGGCGAAATCTAACTGACGCCCTTTGCAGCAATAGGCTTGGGAGATGATATATATATATATATATATATATATATATATATATATATATATATATATATATATATATATATATATATCTTAGGAAGCTGGTCTAGTGTTGAGTACATATTTTATTCATGTATTTCATTTGTGTATTTACGAGGTGAATAGCCAGCTTGTAGCTCGTAAGATAACTTCCTCTCTTGTAGATTTAAGTAATTGTATGTAAATTGCATAAAACTTTCGTCATTCCTTTTGTTGTATTTTTAATTCAAGTCAGTATATGTGAATTTACGATACTTTTAAGACTTAACTTTTTATTTCATGTATTTTGTTATGAAGTTTTATGCAATCTTGTTTAAGTATGCTATACAAACTATACAAGGTATGAATGAGGACTTATGTAATATTTTTTTATGTTTATATGGGGTATTACGTCATGTTTGTGAGAAATTATGTAGTTCATATATTCTCGAATATTCTCGAAAACCTCAGAGTTAGTTTTATCTTTTTTTTTAATGTTTCCAGGAGGAAGATGAGCGGAGTTAGCTGGGAGAGGGTTGCCTTACAAGAAAGGTTCGTTTGTTTATTTTTTGTCCCGTTGGCAACCTTATGCCACTATTGCCTGCCCCAAAGCCACAAGAATAATCTATTTAGAATAATCTAAAAGTTACTATGTCAATATATATGTGCCACTCGGAATACATAGGAGAAGAGATCCCCCCTATCCCTTTGTAAGAGCCAAGTTCGCATCTCTCTAGTATCTCAAGTGTGTTTCCTCTCTAAAGTGAATAAGTTTATACCCAACATATATCGTGTGTAGTGTGTTAAAACGTTACTGAAACTTTGAAGGTAATTTTAAATTTATTGTGTTATTGTACGTGCTGATATTATATAAATTTTTGTAACTATCCCTGTGAGATTTAGGTGAAGGCAGTGAGGTGTATTTATTTGGGCTTAACTGTTCGATTACCTCGTTTAATCCAAAACACATAAGTTTATCAGTCACTTATATGTAATTTCTTTTAGAGTGTTGAAGGTTAACTATTTTCATTAATTATCGAGATTAAATATTTGTGTAAAAATCTAATTTCCAGTGAAACAACTGATTATATAATTTTCATAGTGTAATATTCACTTGTCTTAGTCTAAGTTTTTGTTCAGATTTAATTTTTCAAGTGATTTATTTTTGGTGTAAATTCTTTCAAAGCGTTATTTTTTTTTTCTTTTTTACATATATTTATTTTTGTAAAGTGTGTATTATTGCGATCACTAGCATTTCTTACAGAGCTCTCTCGTATCCCTGTTAGCAAATCAAAGTAAGAGATTGTATTGAATAGTTCTTAATAATAATTACCCAGTCTGTTTTGAGTGTACGTAAGAGACCTTTGGATAACCAGTGATTTTATGTATTGCCATCTGGGAGTTATATGATTTTCTAAGAGCTCGTTTACTAATTTTTTCAAGTGTAACAGATTAACGTAAAAACAACCAGTTGAGTTTGGAACTCGGGAGGTTATGTATCTTGCAAGCCATAATATATAACATATATTTTTGGTGCCCAGACCCGGGACCATAATATATTTTTGGTGCCCAGACCCTTGGGATCGAGCCGAGTGTGTTTTAGATATTGGTGTTAACAGGGCTGTGTTTTCACTAAATATTTGAACAGTATAGTGTTGATAGGATTCTGTGTATTGTTAGGATATTTTTTTTGGGGGGGGGAGAGTTATGATTTTTTTTTTCAAATGTACAAGATGGCACAGTTGAATGTCCAAGAGTTTTTGAAAAACCCAAATGTTCAGGAATAGTCAGAAGCTATTGTATCTAAAGCTCAGTGGCTCTCTATTTTAATGTCATGTGGTGGCCATGCAACAAGTGGAATGATTAAAGCCCAACTCAAGTGTCTAGCCTTAGAAGCGTTAATAAACTCGGGGAAATTGTCGAAGAAGATATTGTAGCAGTTTGTGAACTGTTGGAGGAAGCTGAAGAAGAATTTGTAGTGAAGCAAGGACCAGTTGACCCACAAACTGAAGGCATGGAAGCAGAAAAAGATGTAGAGGGTAAGATTCGATGAATTGTAGCGGAAAAATATTTTATCAAGTGGAAGATGATAGCAGAACGAGAAGAGAGAGCACATGAAGAAAAAGAGGCAGAATGAGAAGAAAAAGAAAGAGAAAAAGCCAGGGAAATTGCCAGACACGTAAAGGAAATGCAAGCAAAACGAATTGCAAGACGAGAAGAAAAAGAGAAAAGACAGGAAGAGAGATAGAAGAAGCAAGACACGCAAGGGAATTGGAGCTGTTGAATGCCTGTGCAAAGTTGGCAACGCAGATAAAGATGACCCCTTTTTTACACAATCCTTTGTTTAATGTGACGAACGTCCAGAAGGTTAATTCCAAAGTTCACAGAAGAAGCTTCGGATGAATTCTTCTATCACTTTGAAACCGTAGCGGCGATGATGGAATGGCCGGAAGGCAAATGGCCTGTATTAGTGCAGAGTGTACCTATTGGGAAAGGGCGCAGTGCATATCTTTCCTTATCTCAGGACCAGAGGAAGGAGTATGAAGAAGTGTGTCAGATAGCCCCTAAATATTATAATGAAAGATTCCGAAGTTTGAGGAAGGACGAGAAAATTACTTTTCTGGATTATGCTTATAAGGTATGACGATGTTTTCAGAGATGGATAGACACTGCTAACGGGAGGGGGAGGGCTGATTTTGAAGAATTGATAGTACTAGAACAATACTTACGAGAAGTTCCTGAACATATTCGAACGTACTTGAGAGAGAGAGAGAGGTGAAGAAATTTGATAAAACCGCTTGGCTGAGTGAAGATTATAATATTATCAGTCGTAAACCCTCCTTAGGTATGAAGTTTCAAACGTTGTTCCGACCAAGTGTCAAGTATTCCTCGAACGATGGAAACCTGTTCAGTAATAACTATGTGAACAAGTTCAATAGTTACAGCGGAAGTAGCAATGATATTGTTCCAAAGCAGAATGCGATAGTACCACAACAACAATCGTCGAAACATCCTCCTTCAAGTATCATGGAAGACGTGCAGAAGGTTAATATTGTCTGTTATAAGTTTGGCAACTGAGGCCATATCAATAAAGAATGTTGGTCGAACCAACTGAAAGCAATCGCCCAAGTGGTTTAGGATAACTCGACTTCACAGAACGCGATGACGAAGAAACAATCGGGAAAGGAAGAAGAGGAAAGTAAACCACCTAATGTTCACACGACGGACAGGACAAACCCAAACAATGTGGATGTCTTTAAAACATATATTTATGAAGGTATTTTAGCAGCAATAGACGGGAGTGAGCAAACCCCGGTTTAGATATTGCAAGACACAGGTTGTAACCATAGTGTGGTGACACGTGGAGGACACCTGTTGTTGAAGGGAATAGAAGGTGAGGAGGTTACCCCTATTTGCCGTTTGAAACTGTCATGCGAGTCGGTGACAAGTAATATTTTGATTTTGTGGTAAAGGATTCATTGGCTGTCGAAGGAGTAGAAATCCTGCTGGGTAACGAGGTTGGTGGAGCGCCGTTTGTGCCTTGTTTCATTGTAACTGAGAAACCATTGAAGTATAGTACTACGACTGAACTCGAGAAGGACTACCTGTATCTATTTCCTAGTTGTGTGACGACTGGGAGTATGATGAAGAAAGTGGCAGCTAAAGAAGAAAAAGAAACCGAAGGAACGATGAACTTGGAAGATTTGTTTTCGGAAGAAGATACCCTGTCGGTACACAAGAGAAGAACTCCTGAGTAAGCCCGAGAGAAGAGTAGGAAAAGGCTGATAGGATTGCAAGGGAAGGATGCAACATTAACAGGGTTATTGTACTGTTTGGTGGATGAGACGGAGGTGCAGCAGTCTCCCACCTGTTTTTATCTTAAAGATGGATTGCTTATGAGGAACCATAGACCCGCCGATATCCCTGGGAATGCTGAATGTGGAATATACCGTCAGACATTGATTAAGAAAAACGTTTTCTGATCTGGCATGCATAAAGATGGGAGCCAGTTTTGCCGTGCTTGTCACATTTGTCCGATGGCTGGGAGGCCTAACGAGTGCATCGATGAAGCTCCTTTACACTAGTTTGAAATACGAGGAGAACCCTTCAGCCGAGGACCAATTAAAATGTTGGCAGAAAAAGGGGAAGATCGAGAGGATACCGACGGAAAAAATATCAAGGAATTGAGGAAAAAGACCGGCGAGATAAGGAAATTTCCCCTAGAAGGCGTGAAAACGAGTCAAGGAAAAATGAAGAAAAGATATGGTATGAAGAATATGGACAGACAGTTTGCAGTAGGATGGCCGGTGTTGGTTTACTCACTGATAAGGAGATTCCCTCTAGCCAACGAGTTCCAAGAACCATTCCGGATTTTGGAGAAGATCAGTGACTGGACCTACGCTATCGAAATACTGTACCAGAAAAAAGAAAAAGTCGGAGTAAGGCCATAGTGACTTTGAAACCGATACTTCAAGCACCGGATTTCAACAAGAAATTCCTTATCCTAGTGGATGCCTCAGATAATGGGATTAGAGCTGTCTTATAGCTAGAAAATAAGGAAGAAATTCTTTACCCTGTTTGTTTTATGGCATTGAAGCTGAAGAAACATCAACGCACAAATTGACAGTGCTAATCACAGTGATACAAAAATTTTAAGTGTACGTGAATAGACCACAGAATGAAGAGATTACAATCTACTCGGATCATAATCCTTTAACTTTTGTTAATAAAATGAAGAATGATAATCAAAGGTTAACGAGGTGGTCATTATGTTTGCAACTATATTGTATTAATGTAAAGCATTTTTCAGGTAATGATAATGTGGTAGCAAAATATTTATCTCGGGGTGAATCGATGGATTCAGGCTCAGAATAAATAATTTGTTTTGGGGTTAGCAATCTTATAAAGCTGGTCTAGTGTAGAGTACATATTTTATTCATGTATTTCATTTGTGTATTTAAGAGGTATATTAATTTTTTCAGATTTATGTAAAAACAAACAGGTTAGTTTGGAACTCGGGAGGTTAGGTAACTTAGCAGCCGTAATATATAATATATATTTTGGTGCCCAAATCCAGGACCATTTTAGATATATATACATATATTTATAATCATGTATATGAATATAAATATATATATATATATATATATATATATATATATATATATTTCTATAAATATAAATATATATATATATATATATATATATATATATATATATATATATATATATATATTTATACATACATATATATATATATATATATATATATATATATATATATATATATATATATATATATATATATATAGATATATATATATATATATATATATATATATATATATATTTATATATGTATATATATAAATGAATAAATAAATAAATAAATATATATATATATATATATATATATATATATATATATATATATATATATATATATATATATATATATATATATACAGTATATATGTATATATATATATATATATATATATATATATATATATATATATATATATTTATATATATAAAAATATACACACACACACATATATATATATATATATATATATATATATATATATATATATATATATATATATATATATATATATATATATATATATATATATTTGGGCTCAAGCCATGTCGTCCTGATGGAAGGTTCCTAAGAGTAGCTTCCTAAAGGATATTTGACTACAGTGATATTCCCAGAGAATTTACCTTTGGGTCTCCAGAATTCTAACTCCTGGGGCGAATATCCTTAATTTTCTCTCAAGGATATTGCATAATATCAGGGGACGTATTCTTGACACGCCACATAGCAATCTGCACACCGAATAGCGTTTACGCTTCGAGGGGGAAAGTGGCAAAATTAGAAGGGGAGCCGTATCAAGGTTACCCTAGTTCCCATACTACAACAGCGCCATATCCAATATGGCGGACATTCCTAATTCTGTAGCGTTTTCGCAGGGTGGTCTTCCCTGTTGATCTGACATTTTCGATCGATTTTCAAGGATTATTATTATGCAATCTCCAGCTTCTTTAGCCTCTGGAAAGTTGAGTATTGAATCTTTACAATATGTCTATTTTAGCTCATGTCTCACAGTGAAATTAGAGTAATTTATTGGGATTAGGAGCTAGGCCTATCACCGGAGGCACCATGGGCGCTGTCGTTCGTTAGGCATGTTTTATTTAGATAGTAGAACGACATTCCTGGTTTGAATAGTATTAATAATTTAATTTTGGAAGTTATTAAGCCATTTTATACTTGTAAAGATATTTATATGCATAATTTTCCTTTTCTGTGTCGATCGTATATGTCAGAGTATCGGTGATATAGGTAACCGAGATCTCGTCTTGCCTAAGTAACCTAACCTAGGCAACATAGTATACTTTCGACATTTCCCCGGTTACCCTCGTGTATTGGTTATCAATTCATCGGAGATTGATATCTCCTAGAATTATTATATAACCAATACTCGTCTCTATAGAGATTTAAGGGTAATCTCTCTTCCCTCTGAGTGTAGCCTTAGGCTACAACCCTAGTGGGTCGTGCCTAGAGTTTTCATTCAGGCATGACTAGCCTAGGATTTTCTGTCTCATCCCTTCACCGCAGAGTATTTAGTCTTGTGCTGGCAGTCGGCCGGCAGGGTGAATAGTCATTCCCCTGCCGGCTAGGCTGCCGACATAAGAGGCTAGCCTTCCCTAGGCTACACCTGAAGTGGTTGTATGACGCCGCCACCTTCTCCCTGTGGCCTAGTAGACTAGTCCTGTGCTCGCAGACCCTAGGCTGAAGAGTAGTACACTTCTGAGGCCTAGGATGACGTGGCACTGGAACTCTGTTTCTCCCTTGTTGAGAGGAGGCGGCACTCCTGCCGTCCCCTTAACTGTATTGGCAGACCCTAGGCTGGAGAATAAAAGATCCTCCTGCCGCCTAGGATGGCGCCGATACTGAAACAGAGTTTCTTAAGGGTGTGCAGGATCGGCAACCTTGCCGGCTCCTTCCACACCTCATACAGGACCCTTTTCCCTCCCCCTCTGTTCTTTTATGATAGCCGAGCCATTGTCTTTCTTTGAGCCTTCGTCCTGCAACCTCAACTCCCAGCGGCCATGTTGGCTGCCGGCGACCATGTGTTTTACAACCTGTCGGCGACTATGACGGTTGCTGGTAGCCATGTCATCTGTCGGCAGCCATGATGGCTGTGGGTGGAAAGTCCCTTCTGTCACCAAGGTTCTTCAGTTCTCCCTTGGACTGCTGGCCACAAGTTCTGTTGTCGGGGTATTGCTCTAGCCGGCCAGCCCGGCACAGATAGGTGCTGACTCAGCCAGCAACACGCCGACTGTACTAGTGCTGCCGGATGCTAGCCTGCCGGCCATAAGGTGGCTGGACCCTGCCGGCGATAGTACTGTGGCTGGATAGAAGCCTGAATGTTACATTCTCCCCTTCCATTTGAACCTTCTTTCTGGAGAAAGGCAGTAAATTAGACTTTTACATCCCTAATTACTGTATACATACACAGTAATAAGATAGCCTTCACTGCATGCTGTCTCTCTCTCTTTTAGCTAGCATGCTGGCTGTGCCAGAAGGAACTGGCTATGGGTAGGATACACAAATATATGTCTTTTATATTTCCTAGTCCAGTTGGCGTCATGCCGGCTGGACTGTGTCGACAGATGCTTGCCACAAAGGCAGTACACTGGCTGAACTACATTATATATAATTATAGAGTAGCCAGTAATTTGCAATATAATATATACTACAAACAGAAAACTATAGTATGATTGTACAGTAGTTATTTCTAACATATCTTGGGTACCCTTGTGCGGGCTTCTGCTAGTACCGTTCCTATATTGAAAGAATAGTATTCCTTCAATACTCTGATTAGAAATCAGTCATCCTTACCCCACAGTGTTAAGAATAAAAAGGGGCGGTGACTTGTACACTTCTCTATCCCTAGGGGTTAGAACCCTTCAGTTGGAGTTCCCTTGATAGAGGAATCTCCTTATAGTTAATACTGAGGGGAGGTAACAGCATTTACTTGCAGGAGATACACAAGTATGTGTCTCCCACTATCCCTTTCTAGCTTACTATCCTAAGCTATTTTGTTAAAAGATGACTTTTATATGTTGCTTATCAGTGAGATATTCAATTGTATACTCATTCTGCTTTCCTTTCTTTACAGGAGGAACCCCAGATGACATGTGTTGCAGTCTTCTGCAATATCAAGAGTAAGTGTTTTTACAGTCATAATACAATCAGGTTTCATGCCCCCCTGAAATATTATTTCCGGATCCCTGCATCATTGGAATGTATGTCGGACCTTAATGTCCGAGGGTTTCGAGAATCCCAAGTCAATAGAGTCTAAGGATGCAGCTCGTAACAAACTACGCAACTGGGTGAGAGGCTTCCAGAAAATCTCTCCGAGACCATACCTACCTAATGATAGGATGTGTAACCTATTATTCCCGAAAGCAAGTAAGGAAATAGTGATGCCTAAGGCACAATTCACAACTGCCTGCGGCCAGATAGCCTTTGGGGGGGAGGGCAGGAAGCCCCCACGGGAAGAGGGGGAGAATGTCGTGTCGGAATTGTTTCCGTCTGTGCCGGCTCTAGAGCCACTGACATCAACATCTTCACCCCGTACCCCTCTATTAGATGGAATGGACCAATTATGGGCCCAAATGAAAGGTCTAATAGAAAACCTTCATAAACAAGATGAAAAGGGGTCATACAAACGACCCAGAGACCAAGACCTTCCGACATGCTCCAAAACCAATCCCTGTAGGTTTGCGGAGCTTATGCCGATTTTATACGGCAAACTCTACATCTCGGAGAAGATGGGTTCTGTTTCTTTGGACAAAAGCCAATTTTGGCCAAGCTTTGACGCTTTCCCTAATATTCATCTGAGACATGAACCAACATCAAGAAAGGATACGGGACTGAAGGAGGTCATGGTTCTCGACCATGATAAGGCACAGGCTATCTTGTCAAGTAGCCTGAGAAAGGCGGGTTACTCGGTGTCGAAAGTAGTCACACTAGGTAACAAACACCCTTCCTTTCTTGCTCCTGCTTCAATATCATTCCTCTTTACGTGGAAAGCATCTAAATCTGTTGCTAAGGCAGTGGAAGCAGGTACACCTTGTCCAACACTCGAGGAGTGCAAGCCTCTGTTGCTAGCCTTTCCCAGGCAGAAGAAGGATTGGAAGGAAGTCCACTTAACCTTTTCAGTAGGAAGACTAGACGCGGATGTCGCCTGTCGACAGTTTAGTGAGAATCTTCCTAAACTATCTGAGTTTCTTTTATATAATGAACAAGACACAAAGGAGAGACTTGCAGCCTCCCTATCCCTACAGAACTTCTAAGAGTTGTGTTCAGCCCACCAAAGTACCCCAGATATGCTCATGGTCTTGGCCAAAATGCATATGGCCACCTTGGTAAAAGACCTTTATGCCTTTATGAAGGCTAGGAGAGCCTGTAGAGAGTTTGTGTTCGCTGCCGCAACAGTGAAACACGAAACCAGGAAGCTGATATCTTCCAACATCTGGGGTAGAGACCTCTTTCCAAACGAGGTAGTTAGAAAGGGGATTAAGAAGGCCACCACGGAGAACACAGGACTTCTCCAAAAGTGGGGCATCCTTTCAAAGAGAAAGACTTCCACGGTTGTGGGTCCCCAACGTAAAAGGAAGACGGAAATGTCTAGAAATATCCCTTGGGCTGTTCAACAACATCCCACAGTTGCAATGACCACGGTGCCACAGGCAAGCGGTCGGATATGTAAAACTTCTGATCAAACGAAGCAAAGAGATGCTTCTGGTAGGAGGGAGGTTCCTTCAGGATCGCAGGACTTTCGATCTTTGGGTCCAAGGCCTAATCAAGATGGGACTAGGATGGGAAGTACACATGCCTCCACCATCATTTCCTCAACTCTTCCAACACTTCAAAACCCTCCTGGAAGAGTATACCTTAGAGCTCTAGAGCATACAGGTGGTAAGGAAAGTATAGTCCATCGAATTCCAGGGAAGGCTGTTTGGTATTCACGAGAAGGACTCAAGAAAACTCAGAGTCACTCAACAAGTTCAAATAAAACAGCAAGTTCAGAATGTTAATCCTTCTGAACACAAGGACCTTATTTCAAAAAGGGGTGTTCGCAGTCTTGTCAGACCTCTGAAAGATGTCTATTGGCAGCTTCCAGTCAAATACCCCCTCCCCTCCTACCTAGGATTCAAGTTACAGAGGATAACGTATGTCCTAGGAAAGATACTTGTTGGACTAAACACAGTCCTAAGTATCTTCACAGGATTGGCGGACACAGTCACGCAGAAACCAAGCCTAGAAATGGTTCAGGTAACAATGTACTTGGACGAAAGACTGGGGTGGGTAGCACCCAAAGTGGTTGAACTATGAGCATCCAAGGAAGTGATCCGGGTCCCGGAACATCGGGGATGCAAGTTAAGCTTCAAGAAGTCTCAATTCTCTCCAGCTCAAAGGCTTCAATGGTTAAAAAACCATTGAAACCTGTGGTCACACCAACTCTCCTTTCCCTTGGGAATGTAAAAGGAGATCGCAGGGTCGGTCAAGAGACTATGGTAATCAGTCAGGATTCCAAGACACTAACAGGGAGAAGTTCAGAACTCTCCAGTTCGCAATAGTGACAGACCCAGTGCTAAGAGCACAGCTGAAAGATGCGTTAAGAGTCTGGAAAAGATATGCATCAAACGCTCGAAGAGATCTAAAAGTACCGATATCAGTCTTTCCTTAGTCGCTTCCCTAACAATGGTCAAAGGCCAAAAGCCTATTGAAGACCGTGCCCTTGCAACTACCCCGACTATTGAAGATCATCCACATGGATGCCTAGTCGGAAGACTGGGGTATTTACTCCCATCAGAGGAAAGTCCAAGGGATTTGGTCATTTGTATCCAAGACCATGTTGGTCCTGTCATGGGTGGAGAACCTCTCTCCATGCAGATCAGACCTCCTTAGGCTGATCTGGGACATCGAAGCGATAATGAGACGTCAGAGCCGACAAGGCTAGAGAACGTCTCATACAGTCTAGGTGACATTAACCATCCCTTACCTAAAGGGGTGGCACCTATCAGCAGTTCATGTACAATTGATCCGCAAGGTGACAGCAGATGCTCTACTCGGGTTCAAAACGATAGAGTTAGAATGGTCTACAGACGCAGACCTATTCTCTCCCAGATGGGAACAAGTCCCAGAGCTGCAGATTGACCTCTTCGTTACGAGCGTCATCAAAAAACTACCTTGATATGTAGCCACATACGAGGATCCTCTAGAGGAGATAACAGACATCATGTCTCTAGTATAGAAGGGATGGACTCAGGAATTCCTGTTCATCCCATCCAATCTCTTGCTGAAGGTCCTCAACATGCTGAGATCCTTCCAGGGAGGAGTGGCTCTGTTGGCTCCCAAGAGCAATCTGTTCCCTTTAGTGAAGGAACTGAAGCTGATTCTGACCCTAGTTCTGAACCCACGACTATCTCAGAAGGTTCAAAAGTTAATTGCCTTCGATTTATCACAGAGCCCAAACCCTTCATTTCATGAATTTCTTGCCCTAGCGGTTAGGAGAGGATTTGGGATCTCAGAAGACAATATAGAATTCTTAGAAGAATACAAGTCTAAGTCAACTAGATGACAATATGAGTCTTCCTGGAAAAAGTGGGTTGCTTTCGTAAAAGCAAAAGGACCGAAAGAAATTTCAATGAACTTCTGTCTGTCCTTCTTTGTCCACCTTCATAATCAAGGTCTGGCGGCCAACACGATAACTACGGGCAAGTCAGCCTTGACTAGACCTCTTGTGTATGCTTTTCAAGTGGATCTGGCGAATGAAATCTTTAATAAGATTCCGAAGGCATGTGCAAGGCTTAGGCCTGCAGCACCACCAAAGCCCATCTCATGGTCTTTGGGCAAGGTCCTACATTATGCCTCATCTGTGAACAATGAAGATTGTTCCCTCAAGGATCTAACCCAAAAGGTTATTTTTCTGTTCGCTATAGCCTCCGGGGCTAGAGTTAGTGAAATAGTGGCCCTATCTAGAGATGAGGGCCACATTCAGTTCACAGAAGCGGGAGAACTGAATCTCTTCCCTGATCCAACCTTTCTCGCTAAGAACGAGCGACCCACTAAGAGGTGGGGTCCCTGGAGAATCTGCCCTCTGAAGGAAGATGTCTCTCTATGTTCTGTAGAGTGTCTAAAGGTCTATCTTCGTAGAACTTCAGACTTCAGGGGAGGACAGCTCTTTAAAGGAGAAACCTCTGGATCAAACTTATCCCTAAAACAACTGAGGGCGAAGCTCACCTACCGTATTCGCAGAGCAGATCCTGACAGTACTCCCGCAGGTCATGATACGAGAAAAATTGCTTCATCACTGAACTTGTTTTAGTATATGGACTTTGAGCGTCTTCGCTCATATACTGGATGAAAATCCTCCAGGGTGTTCTTCAAGCACTATATATATATATATATATATATATATATATATATATATATATATATATATATATATATATATATATATATATATATATATATATCACACACTCACTAAATCCCGTCCGGAATTCTCCGGGTTGGGTCCTGCATCTGATATCGCCATTCTCTCCAGAGACTCCTATCCAATGCCATCTGTGCCAGCTGCTGAAATGTCTCACCTCTATTTGCTTTCTTGAAGGTTTTCACCCATGTATCTCTTGGTCGTCCTCTCGGTCTATTTCCGGCCACTTGACCATGGAGCACTATCTTTGGCCATCTGTCCTGCTCCATCCTCTGTACATGCCCAAACCATCGCCTCTGAATATCTTCCACTCTAATCAGAATTGTGTCCTCAACACCAGCCATTTCTCTCACTCTCTCGTTCGTAATTCTGTCCTCCCATCTTACACCACAGATTCTTCTCAGACATTTCATTTCAAAGGCTAATAACTTTTTCTCTTCTCTCTTCTTCAGTATCCAGCATTCAGCACCGTATATCACTGTGGGGATTACTATTGCTCTTAATAGCCTAATTTTCAACTTAATGGATATATTTCTATATTTCCAGATTCTTCTTAGCCTTCCAAATGCTTTCTGGCCACTTGAGATTCGGTCTTGAATTTCTCTTTCCATCTTTCCATCTGCTGTGAAAAACACTCCCAAATATTTAAACTCATTGACTTGTTCCACTTTCCCTCTGATAGCTGTATTTCTAAGGCCTCTCTCTGGCGTCCAATTTTCATACTTTTGGTTTTCTCTCTATTTATCACTAATTCATACCTACTGCACTGCTCCTCCACCATTCTCAACACTCTCTGAAGTTCCTCCTTAGTTTCTGCTAAAAGCACTATGTCATCTGCATACCTCATGTTAGATATTTTTGTCCCTCCTATATCTATGCCACCCTCATAATCTCCAAGTGCCATTCTCATAACCCATTCCAAGTATAGGTTGAAGAGGTGTGGTGATAGTGGGCAACCCTGTATAACCCCACCAGTGGTTATGAACTCTTCTGTCAAACATTTTCCTTTTCTTACTCTAGCCGATGTCCTTTCATACAATCTCCTGATGGTTTCCAGTATTTTTGGTTCTAATCCCCATTCCTTTCAAAATCCTAATCATTCCTTCCCTCCATATGGAGTCAAACGCTTGCCTGAACTCAATAAATACACAATACAGATCTTTTTCCATCTCCCAGAATTTTTCTATGATTTGTGAGAAGGTGAATACATGATCGATTGTTCCTCTACCCGCCCTAAATCCTGCTTGACCCTCATCAATTATTTCCTCTTCTTGCCTTGCTATTCTACTTTGTATGATTTTTGCTAAAACTTTATAAGCATGTGGTAATAGACTGATAGGCCTATAATTTTTGCATAAGGTGGTGTCCCCTTTCTTGTGTGTTGGAATTATAATGTTTTCAATCCAATCATTTGGAGCTGCTTGTCCATCTACTATATCCCTGCACAAATCACACAACCATCTTTCTACCATTTCACCGCCACCTTCAAGCAATTCCTTTGGTAGTCCATCTATTCCTGGTGCTTTCCCACTTGACATAGCTCTTTAAGCTTTTCCCACTTCTTCTATCAGGAGATCTGCCGTTTCCTGTATGTTCCATAGCTCTCCTCTTAGTTTTGGATAATCTTCTCCAGTTACCCGTCTTCCATTTCCTTTTAGTTGTTCCTCGTAGTGAGTTTTCCAGATCTTCTCAACATCAGCCGTTGCTGATACCTTGTTGCCATCTGCATCTCTTACAGCAATTCCATTGTTTTTCAAACCCCTTGTTAATCTGTCTACTGCGGTGAATAGCTCTCTTGAATGGCCGTTTCTGAAACATTCCTCACATGTTTTACCCAGGTCTTCTATCCATTTTATTATTGCTCTTTTGCATTTATTGTCCACTGCTCTGCACTTTTGTCTATAACTTGCTTTGTTTTCTTGGGATATATATATATATATATATATATACATATATATATACATATATATATACATATATATATATATATATATATATATATATATATATACACATATATATATGTACATATATATATATATATATATATATATATGTGTGTGTGTGTTTGTATATATATATATATATATATATATATATATATATATATATATATATACATAGATATACATGCATACACACACATATATATATATATATATATATATATATATATATGTGTGTGTGTGTGTGGGTGTGTGTATGTTTGTATATATATATATATATATATATATATATATATATTTATTTATTTATATATATATACATGTATACATACACACACACATACATATATATATATATATATATATATATATATATATATATATATATATATACACATAGATATACATGCATACACACACACACACACACACATATATATATATATATATATATATATATATATATATATATAGTCATGGCAATTAAAAGGCCTGACAAAATCCTAAATATTTTTATGGGCAACGGGGGTATTATCTAGTTTATAACATCACCATAGTTTAAAACCAAAGACATAGTTTTGATATCATAATCAAAACATCAGATTTTTTTTCTCTGTAAACAAGAAATTAGACGAAATAAAATATATAAAACCGTTAAAAATTTTGAGATAAAATTGGAACGGAAAAACAAATGGCATATAATAAATCGTAAGTAAAAACATAGCAGGCTTAGAAAACTGATAGCTCTAACTTGATAAATATTGCAAGGAGTTTATAGCAAAAAATTCAATTCGTTAGTATGATTTTGGTAAATTCATCAAGTATTATCTGATAGTTATTGGTACAAATTGTAATTGGTTCTATAATCTGCTCTCAAATGGGAGGAAATCGGATGTAGGGGACCACCGTCAGTGCCTTTACAAGCTTTACCCCCCCCCCCCCCCCCTCCTCCCCCCTCCGCCCCCGAATGAACGCTCCTACGCCCCTGTGTTATATGATCAGATATAAGGTAAATTTTCTATCAGTTTGTATATTGCTTTAACCACCTAATTACTTAGCATTTATATGTTTATAGCAATATCAATTATCTAACAAATTTTAGTTATGTATCTATGATAAGCATTTTTATAAATTAAAATGTTTGGTAATCGAATTCATTTTTTTCCATCTCCGGAGAAAAAAAGACAAAAAAAAATTCTTATACCTTGTTGTGTTTTCCTTGTTAGGAACATTTACTTTGTGCGATGCACCAAGGATCAGGAAGATATAACATTCATGATAGCTGTGATCATATGAGCTCAGATGAAGAAGTTGACCTATTGGTTGGGGAGCACATATAATATGAGGTAAGTTTGGTGATGAAATATTGATAATAGTTTTATTCAATCAATAAATAGCTGCAGATGAATAAAAATAATGGTGACATCCCTTAATCTGTTGCATATAAATTTGAGTGCGTCATCAAAATGGCAGCTTACTGTAAATATTACATTTAAATGAAATTCCTTATTTTTCGTCTAGCTTCAGTAATTTATAGCTCATTGTTAAGGAAATATACAACGAAAAAGTTGTCTGCACAAATTTTTGTACAATGAAGGATTCTTTTAAATAGAAACCTTTAAACGTATTTTTACATTAATATATATCATAATATTAATTTTAAATATATAGCAAACAAAGGAGTTATTCCTCTTCTAATAAAGTTTCATCATTGTTTTGTATCGGATGTGAAATGTGAATGAATGGAATTTTGGTAAGAGGAAAATGGAAGATTTGGATAATGCACGTGTACCCTCATCAGAAAAGAAAATGAGGCATTTCCTATGCCAGCCTCAAAAAAAAAAAAAAAAAAAAAATTAATTGGTTAAAAATTAAAAATGTGCTGGAAGACTTGTTGGTGGTCTAAAGATTCGAAGCGACTGTGATGATTAAAATTATTTGCATGTTTCACAATATCTGAAGGACAAATCTGTCGAACACTTACTGAAGAGCAATGTGAAATGGCATCTTTTTTGCTATTAAAGGTTCCCACAAAGGAATGCTAGAAAACTCAAAGAGAAATACAGAAAAAAATAGAAAATAAAGTAAATGAAGATGATGGCAGCAGTATAGCCTCAGAGGGTTTGAATGAAGGCCCCACAACAGGATCCATATTTCACTCCGAACTTCAGAGTACGGCTTGTTTGTTTTGTAACAAGCCTAAAACTAGGAACCATCCATTACACACAGTTTCTACCTCATCATAGGTAAAATTTTGTATAATGCTGTGAACCAGGGTACTAATGCAGAATGGAAACTTGAATTAAGTGGATGTATTGACCCAAGAGACTGCCATGCCTATAATAGCGCATACCACAATGAATGCTTCAGCAGAAATGTCGACAATGTTATTAGAATAACTGAAAAAAAAAACAGCCTAGTATCTGCCAAGTATTGCAGAATCTGGTAACCAGGTGGAATTTTTTTATTCTATTTTTTTTTCTTTTATAACTCTCATAGAAAATTAGCTGTTTTAACTGCTTTTACTGTTTACGACTCTTGAGTCTCCCCCTAGCCCCCCCCCCCCCCCCACCCCACCCCCAAAAAAGCCACAATGGATCATGATGAATTCAGTCAATGAGGCTTTCATTTTTCATTCACACGAAACCTGCAACCTCAGTAATAACCTTAAGATTATTTATCAAGCCGCCAAAATTTTCCGGAAAATTATCATAAAAATGTGACCATGAAAAAGGTATTATCTCACACTCATATCAAAGATGAATTATCAGCCTAAACTTCTCGAAATCATCCACATTACAGAAGAGATAATATAAACATTATGGTAGCATGGCGTACACAAGTAGCTTTTACAAAAATGATTCTTCAAGTACTGTATACTATTTATATCCAATCCAGTCACTGATGTTTTGGTACTTGCTGTAAGACAACGGTCAAAACTAATATCTCAGTTATTCATCATACCAAATTTTAGATCAGAAATTTCATTTACTGATATATTTTCTTCATTTGGGCACTTTGAAATCGTCTGCATTACTTGCATTTCATGGTCTTTCAGGTGCTGACACAATTGGCGCCTTGGTCAGTAAGGGCAAATTCTCCTACTATAGCAACTATGGAAGCCTTGACGACACTTGGGACAAGTGGAAAAAATCTTTTACGGAGTCCTACAGAAACTTGAAAAATGTATTTGTCAAGTCTACAAACCATGGTCTAGTATAGATAAGCTAGCAAAACTACGATGGTATAAGTTTTCAAAGAAAAAAAAAACCTTGGGAAAAGCTACCTCCCACAAAAAATTTTCTACTACTTTCATTTAAGAGAGTAAATTATCAGGTTATAATAATGAATAAGGTTACTGAGGCAAAACGAGCACTCCCATCACCCATCGGTCATGGATGGGACATAATTAATGGACAAATACTGCCAAGTGTCTGTGATTTGCCTTATGCTCCTAATAATATCCTTCACCTAATCAGGCGTAACCATGTAAAGATTCCGTGTAATCCCCCAAGAAAATAGTTTACCATTAACAGAAGTGTGATCATGTGAAGGGAATGAAAAGATTTGTCACAATGATACCAAATTTACACCAGAAATGATAGAGAAGGGAAGTGAAGATGAATTTATATATACTTCGTAAAAAATATTTTAATATCTTTTATTGATTAGTAACAGATTGGGAATAATTTTTCTTATATTTTAATTTGTAAAAAAAAAAAAAAAAAAAAAAAAAAAAAAAAAAAAAAAATTTGATTTCCCACTGATATTATTCTAGCTATAAAGTGGCTTTGTTAAGTCTTTAAATATTCATTATATGATCAGTTACAGAGCATCATAAGTATAAACATTTATACATTACTTAGTGATGTTGAAAATTCCGCTAAATTATAAGAAAATATTATCGAAAAACTAAAGAATTTATACAAAAAAAAACATTGAGACAATTTTATTGTTCATATAATTACCTTTAAAATGAGCTATCGAAAATTTAGATTAGACAAAAAGAAGGCATGCCATACACCTGTAATAATTAAAAGCGACGGCCATCTTAATGGCATCATAAAAATTATATGCAAGAGATTCAGAAGTGCCAACGTCAATTTTTTTTTTTTTTCATCTAAATGGAGTGGACCGTGTAGTGGTTTCATATTAACCCCTCCAAATCGTACCCCCAGGTAGTTTAAAACCGGTTTCAGGCTACCGGGGGGTAACTTGAAACCGGTTTCAAGCTACCTCCGGGGGTAAATTGAAACTGATTTTAAGCTACCCCCCTGGTTTCAAGCTACCCCCCTCGTTTTTGCGCAGTATCTCATTATTTACAAATATTAATCAATTGCTTTTAATCAGGCCCAACACAAAATTATTAGGTTACATATTTATACATGCACAGTTTCATCTACTGGTATAATTTATTGATGTTATGTCTTTATCCATTTTTTTTTTTTTTTTTTTTTTTTGTTCTTCTTTGCTATTATTATACTAGTACAGTGATAAAAACACGCTCGATACGGCCACCATTTATGTGTTATTTTTTTTTCCAAAACGAACTCAAGACACATTACGTGTGTAAATTTGTATGTTGTATAATACAAGGTCTATAGATAGACCTTGGTATAGTACTATGCACAAAAGCCAAGCGTTCCTTAAATCATCGGGATGACCACAAAGAGGACGATAGTTACAATGACAATTTCTCGTCCTCGGACCGCAAATCAAACCCCCTTTCTTTTTTTATCTGGTTATCTTCCACGTGGTAGTAAGCCACTGATCTCTGTTGTGTTGGGATGTATATAAATCCAGGTTAACCCGATCACAGCATCATTTGTCCAAAATGTCGTCAAAATGGGTGCTGAACGGTAATCGGACAAATTCGATATCATTGACTACGTAGTGAACGCCAAGTACCCACAGGAGGTTTCGGAAAACAAAAAATCCAACCTTACAAGAATATACTCTGTTAGATTTACGAAGGTCGAGGTGCATCTAAAGACAAAAACACGGTACCATATTTTCGACTTTGTAGTAAACATTATCACCTGACTAAATTGTTGTAGTGATTTTCTTTGGGGAATCAATTACTTATTAAAAAAAAATTTTCTCTGAGGGCCACATTGTCTCTTACTATAATTATTTTATTATTTTTGTTGGCAGGTCAACATGCTCGCTATATTTCCTTGTTATCAGTTTGTTTTTAATATTTTTCTAATGATACAATACCCATTTGCCTTTTTGTTATTTTTGCATTTTATCAATATATCCTTCCTTTATTTCTTTTTCCTTATTTGTTTCCCTTCCCAGTAAGGTTGAAGCTTGGCTAATAATAATAATAATAATAATAATAATAATAATAATAATAATAATAATAATAATAATAATAATAATAATACTGGAGAAAGCATACAATTTCATACATCTAATTTTTATTTTCAAATTAGTCTTTCGACATACACCAAAACTTCTTTATTGATATAAATGAAATTGTAACAGTTTTAAAAAAGATTCATCATCAGAGGACTCAAGACTTTTTACTAAAGAATCAATATATATATATATATATATATATATATATATATATATATATATATATATATATATATATATATATATATATATCGATTACCACATTTTGCTTTGCATCCTCCTGTAATTTTTCGGCCAAGTGTTTTACGGTATTCGTTTGATTTTCTTTTGTCACCGAATGCAGTGCTTCTTTTAAAATTAGGCTTTCCCTTAAATCTAACATTTTGATTTTTCTCTTTTTTATTCATAGGTCTTCACTTGTGCCCAAATATGTTGCACTGGATTACATTGGCAAAAGTATGGAGGAAGACAAATAACTTTGTGACCATTTTCAACTGCAATTTTAGCAATCACGTAAGCGTATCAATATTCAGGGAGCATTCCTCGACCATTTCCAAAAGTTGACATTTTAACATATTGTCTCTTGATAATACGCTTTTTTGATGAGCCCTTATTCTATTTGTCCCTTGTTGTTTGATGCTGTTGCATGTTTATATAATTTTTATCTGTGATAAGATGCGCTACCATTACAAATATAGATGGGAATATATTCGGCAGCAACAGCTTACGGAACCATTGTTCAAAATTACGTTACTATTCATTTGACTATGATAGTAGTTTAGCTTAAATTGGTTGCTTCTGCTATGCAAAAAAAACAAAAACAAAAAATGCTTTAGAAACATCAGTAACAGGATCTCCTTTCTGTTTTTATGAAGCAAAATATTTCGAAACATTATAAACAATATCTCTTGTTTGACAAGTAAGTATCTTACTGTTGCTCTGTATGGGGATGGGTGACTTTCCATTCAGGCTGACAACAAATTTATGATGCCCTTTCATGTCTCCCAGTCTCCCTTGACTGGTTATAATCTTATAGGCATCTCTGTTATAACGTTTGTAACTCTCTCTCTCTCTCTCTCTCTCTCTCTCTCTCTCTCTCTCTCTCTCTTTTCTACAACTGGGTGTGGAACTCCTGCCAGTACCTGCCCGAAAGGGATACTTTCTGACGAAAGCCAATTAATGAATGTCCATCGCTGACCTGAGAAACTATATCGGAAAAGTGGAAATTTTTGTCACGTTTCTTTATAGTACGACTGAATAATGTTACAAAAGTATAACAATTAGAAGTTGAGTTTTTATATAATTCCAGCTTAACATTTAAAGTAATGGTATTCATTATAACATCAAATGGCATCCTTTTCTCTATTTTCGAAATAATGTTGGAAATATAGCAAGGTGTGTTTTGTCTTTAGGTACATCTCAATCTTCTTCGTAAATTTGACAATGTATAGCGACAAAGTTCACATCTCGTTGTGGATTTTTGTGTCAATTTTTCCTCGCATATTGCTGTGTGAAGCTCTTGCACATGCACCTGAAGCACATGAATTGAATCTAGCTGAGATGATAAAAGAAAACAATTCTCGACAGCCACACGAACAGTACAATAATTCTTTACCTAGCCGTTATCGCAAAAACTTGAATGACAGAGTCTGTGGCTCCTAACGCGTGATATATTTCAATAAGAGGCTTTTACAATATTTTGTCTTACATACGAAAATAAACTCTTTTATTCTACTACTGCGAAGTCAGCCATAAATGCATGATGTATATGTGCACTCTCATATATTATTTTTCTATTCCGATGACAGGGTAACTTAAAAACAGAGGGGGTAGCTTGAAACCGGTTTCAAACTACCTCCCCAGGATATCTGAAACCGGTTTCAAGTTACCGGGGAGGGGGGGGGGGTAGCTTGAAACTGGGGGAACTTGAAACCTTTACACCGGGAAGTATGGGAAAACTCGCTGTTAAGAGACTGATGTTTCGCCAGGTAAATCCTGAATTGCAGGTAGCAGTTAGGTTCCGACTTCTTTTAGAACCTCTAGTAGCACGGTTGGAAGCGACTTAGCCTTTCATATGAAGGGGCTAGGGTTCGATCCCAAGTATGATGTAGAAATTTATATATATATATATATATATATATATATATATATATATACGTGTGTGTGTGTGTGTGTGTGCACACACACACTTATATATATATATATATATATATATATATATATATATATATATATATATATATATATATTTGTGTGTTCTTCCATGTACATGTTCACAATCTAGATAACTGAATTAGCTTGGCTATGTACTGTAGGTGGCCATATAGTTAGCTTGAAGCAGAGGAACGGTCCTTCCCCTGTGTGTGCACGTCATTTAGTGTGTAGTGGCTGCGTCTGGCATATAAGGGGCTCTACTCATAATCCACATTTAAGATGGGGGAAACATTTATATACACAATTTGCCTTGAATTTTACCACAATAGTGGTTTGAAACAAAAGTTAAAGTAATTTTGGATACAAATTAGGAAATACACCAATTTACAGAAAAAAAAACAGAGAGAGAGAGAGAGAGAGAGAGAGAGAGAGAGAGAGAGAGAGAGAGAGGGAGAGAGAGAGAGAGAGAAGGCAAGCTGGTAAGCTACAGTATTTAGATGTGGCATAAGTTGGGGAATCTGTTTAGAACCAGGTGCCCTTCCCTATAGGACTTTTCTCGCTGTGTTCAGTATACCTCTTGTTAAATACAAAATTGGAGGAAATAAAGCTACATTTCATAGAAGAGTGAGACGTCAGAAGCAGACTATGAGTATCATAACGAATATAATTGGGTTTGGTGGAGATAAGGTAAACATATCAAGTACTGTAGAGAAAAAAAAGATAAAAGATGGATTAGAAACTAACTTGCTCACTTTGAAGGAGTAAAGAAAATGCAGTTTGAGCCTGGGATCTCAGGTTCAGTGTTGGTGCAAGGGGAAAAGAAGAAAGGGAGAGTTAGGTGGTGTTATGAGAATGAGACCCTGAAGGAAAGAAGACAAGACCTTATAAAGGAATGCGAAATGATGAGAGAGAGAGAGAGAGAGAGAGAGAGAGAGAGAGAGAGAGAGAGAGAGAGAGAGAGAGGACGATGGAATACTAGCTCTACTATATAAAAGTATAAGTACACAGAGAATCAATGAACAAGCAGATTTTATAAACAAAACACACACATGAAGAGCCGATGAAATGGCCATAGTCCTGTACCAATTGCGTATTTAACATAGCTATAGTTAATTCTTTTTAGTGAGGCAGATTTGCACCGACTCGCAGGGGTGCCCTTTTAACTCGGAAAAGTCTCCCGATCGCTGATTGGTTGGACAAGATAATTCTAACCAATCAGATAGCAGGAAACTTTTTCGAGCTAAATGGGCACCGCTGCGAGTCAGTGCATATGTGCCTCATTAAAAAATGACTATAGTGTACAATATATATGTGGAGAATAGAAAAGAGGCAGTCGTTCATTATTCTGTTTCACGCTATAAAGTGTCGATTTCAGTATAAATCTCGATAGACGTCCATGCAGTGTTTGTCATTGAGTAAATTAGATGCTGATTAGAATATGCACATTAATTCTGGATGTTAAATGAATTTCAAAGAAATTAGAAACTAAAATATAGTTTCCTTTTAAAAGAGGAACAATGATAAAGGAAAATATCGGAATTATTGGAGTCATAAATCATAGGTTGGAAGATGTATGATAGTCTTTCGCTAAATTGCGATAAATAGCAGAACTGCAAACATGAGAAAAACCTTTGTAGATTTAGACAAGGAAGAATGTATTGACAGTGGACTTAGTAGATCATGAAATTGATATCAGATAATTAGAAATAGTAAGGAGGCTAGTGAAAGAGTTAAATACATTGGAAATATTTTTTTTTTTCTTTTTTTGGTAATAAATAATAGGAAGAGTAAGAATCTAACGAGATAGTAAGAGGTCAGGAAAAGGGTGCAATGAATATCAGTATCGATGCCGAAAAAATTGAAAAGGATGACTTGGAAAGCTATTTTGGAGTAAATGTATTGCATAGATGAGGTAAATTAAAGAAGCAAAATCTGCATAACACTCAGACAGGGAAGTGTTTATGGATGTAAGTATTAAAATATATGACCGGATAGTTCACCCAACTCATCAAAAGGATTAATCTCGTAATAACATATTAGCAGTATGTGTGGATTGAGGGTAAGATATATGAGTATGATTCATATTATGAAGAAAACAAGAAGGAAGCGGTTTGGCTAGTTTATTGCATAATCCAGAATTGAATTTCTTACCATTCTAAAAAAAATATAAAATCCTATCAATTAGCGATTTGGGAAAGTAGATAATAATGTAATTGTTATTTAGAATAGTTCTTTAGTATTAAACTATAGGTAAGAGGCAATATACTAAGTAGCAAATTACATAAATCATAAATTTTGTGAAAACTCCAGTTGATCTGGAGGGAAAAAATACGAAAGGATAGGAGCAATGAGAGTACAATATGCACAAGAAGACAATGTTTAATCACAAATATTGATAATAAAATACGGGTGTAACAAGGAATATTCATTTTTAATAAAGATTACATGTTGTTGCCCGATTGCCGTGAATAAATTTCAATTTATTTGGAGAGAGAGAGAGAGAGAGAGAGAGAGAGAGAGAGAGAGAGAGAGAGAGAGAGAGAGAGAGAGAGAGAGAGAGAGAGAGAGAGAGATCGTACTATCATGAAGAAAAGTTCGTTCCCTTCAAGGCCAATATATAGAGGTCGGTCGGACAGGGGATTATCCATGACTCACCCTTCAGGACTCGTCAAGCTCGCCACAATCAAGGCCTTCGCCACAATTGACCCTGCCCAGTCATACAAAAGCTTTCGTAGGGGTCAGTTACCTTGTTACAACCAAAGCTATATTGTCTCTATTTACAACGGAAGCAGTCACTTAACCGACAATGCCAAATAACTGTTCTGTTTATGGATGTCTGAATACCAAGAGAAAAACAAAAGGCAATGGTATTAAGTATTTTACGTTTCCTAGAGACAAAATTTTCTGTGATAAGTGGATACACGTGTGTTGCCGGTCTGATGAAATCAATCCAAAACATGCAGTGGTGTGTTCAGCTCATTTCACACCAGAGGACTACATTGATGATATGAAATCAAGGTTGCTGAATATTGAGAGCCCTAAAAATATGAGGTTATTGAAGAAAACCGCTGTCCCATCTGTACATATACCAAAAGGTGAGTTAATTTCATGTAATGAAGGTAACTGAAATCCCACCTAAAAAATTGCATTGCCTCCGAAATTTATGTTATTTTCTCTTATTGAAAGAGTTCATTCTATACGAGATTTCAGTTATTTTTCAAAACAAATTAGCCTATTCTCCCAGATTACCTTGGCGATATAATTGAAAATTTGAGAACGAATTACATCATACATGCATGTGGATTTGTGTGTTCTGCCTTGTTATATATTTCGTCAAAAGGTAAATCTTATCCTTTCTTTATTTGATTTTGTTCCAGACAGAACACAGATGGAATCATCAATAGCTAGAGAAGAGAGGTCAAAGAAACGTATTCAGAGACAAACATTGCAAGAGGTATTCAGTAAAGAGGAGGAAATGTGTAATGCAGAGCAAGATGGTGCCATTGAAATCACTATAGGAGAAAATGGAAACTTAGATGAACCATGTGTGATAGAAAATGATAATAAGGAAGAGCAAAAAAAGGAAGTACAACAATTAAGGGAACAGTTGAAACAGGTTAAGGAAGAAAATGCAAGATTAAAGGAATACATAAGTGTTTTAAATGAAAATGTTATGCAAATTATTAGAAACGTAGTGATTAAAAGAATAGAAAATATTCTAGAGCCATTATTTAGTAAAACTCAAATAAAAGCAATTATAACAAAGAAAAGGGTAAGCGAATGGTGCAGTGAAGACATTGCATCTGCTTTAACTCTAAGAAGCATAAGTTCCAAATGTTACAAGTATCTGAGACTTAAGAAGGGGTTTCCATTACCTTGTGAAACTACATTAAAAGAAAGAGCGAGTAGATTCTTGTGCGAGCCTGGGATTTTGACAAGTGTTTTGACATTATTACGTGCTAAAGCTGAAACTTTTACAGTAAATGAAAAAATAGCGGTATTAAGTTTGGATGAAATATGTATTAGTAATGAATGGTGCTATGATAAGGGTATGGGTGTATTGTATAAGCCGCACAACAGTGTCTTGGTTTTTATGCTACAAGGTCTTGTAGGGAAGTGGAAACAACCAATTTATTTTAACTTTGATGAGACAAATCTCAAGCCGTTACTAATACAAATCATAATGTATGTTGAGGCTGTTGGTTATCCCATTGTTGCCATTGTTTCTGACATGGGATCAGCCAATCTTCGCATGTGGAAAGAATTTGGCATTGATCCTCTTGTCAATAGGATTTCATTCAAGAACCCATGTGCTGACAGGGAGATATATGTTTTTGCCGACGTTCCCCACTTGATCAAATTAGTCAGAAATAACTTCATTGATTCAGGCTTTTATGTAGGCAGTGATTTAATTGATGACACAAGTATCCGTGAAATTAAGAAAAGAAAGACAAAAATTGAAAATGATCGGGGAGATGCCAGAAAAAAATTTAAGTTAAATATTTAGATATGTTTAAATAGTTTTTACATTTCAGGATGTTCAAGCAATTAATTTTTATATTTAAAGTTAAATATTTAGATATGTGTAAATAGTTTTTATTTATGATTATATTTAAGTGTGTACATATTATTTTCATTAATAAAAGTTACAACTACAACCGAGTTTCCTTCAATTCTCACTGATGAATTCACACTGCTGTACTGTCTACAGTAATATTATTTTATCAATAAAATTGTTTAGGCATTCTCAGAATTTTCTGATAACGGAAGTATCAAATTAAGTAGTCAAGAGGAAGAATAATTCAAAGGAAATAACAATAATGCCTTAATATACAAAGCCACGGCCTAACAGAGAATCACCAGTTGGAGCCGGAGTGACGTCACAGTCAGCCAGTGGTGGGAAGATGACAGTTCTGTCCGACCGACCTCTATATATTGGCCCTTAGACCTCCAGAGAGTGAACACGAATCGCCTGACTATGAATCACCGAAGCTTTTGAACAAATAAGTCATGGAAAACCCAATAGATGGTGCACCGTAAGGACGTTGGACGCAGAGAGGAATAGTAAGTATTTATTTTTCTAGAGCATTGAGTTAGTCTCTATAATCTGATATCATTAGAAAGTGATAAATGATTATGTTGTTTTTTTATGTTACTGGGTTTGCGTTTAAAATGTGCAGTTAATAACATATGCTAGATAAATATGAGAATAAAATTATGCTTACGATATCTACATTCTTGAATTGGTATTCTCATATATTATCGTATCTTATCAACAAACACGAGTAACCAAGGGTCATTACAAAACATTTTATCTTAAATGTGTACGGAAGTGTTTTATAATCTGGAAGTCGCCTATCGTAAAAACAAAATAAACATTTGTAGAAGAAAGTCGGCAACTCTCTTTTTTTCTCTCTCTCTTTTTTTCACTTGCGTTATTAATGTAGTAACCACAAACTGCAGTTTCATATGCAAATATTCAAAGATCAGTCATATTGTGTAATTGGGTCATCATTTTGAGCGAAGGTGGGGTATGGCAACCGAATGGGATTTTAGAAAATAAAATTATTACCATACTTATTTTCTTTTTTAAATATAATATAAAATTTAGATATTTCCACGAATGTGTTATTTCCATATTATGTAACAAGATAAGAAAAAGTCAGAGGAATATTTTAAGAGCACAGAAATAAAAACAGGAACAATATATGAAAGAGTGCATGTTACTGGGAAAGTGGCAATCTAAATTACGTAAAAATCAAACGATCTTTTCAGTGATTGTTGTTTGGCAGTTTAATAGGTGGTGTAAGGGTACGATAATGTAAACGAGCTAAGAAATTGATATTTTTTTACAAGTCCAATTGCGAGTATTGTTAATGTAATTTAGAAAGCCATGGTAATGAACACTTTTAATCTACAAAACAATATTATAGAGTTGACTATTTTTTTAAATCAACATGACCATGTGCACCAAAGTTTATGAAGCTACCCAGGGTGGTAAAAGGTAAACCTTTCGTAGGAGGTGACTTCAGACACACTGCAGCCAGTCTTGTTACACACTCTACCTTCTGCTGCTATCGACCAGATCCACGTGGGACTTAAAAAATTTGTAAGTTGAAAATACTTCAATAGACAACGCTTTTATTTCAGTATTTGAGATAATGAAGTTGACATGTCTAATACATTTGTGTATATAGATTTATCGCTACCATAACAGCAATGCCAGAGGGACGCGCAAATTCCACAGAGATTATTGCTGAACGAGGAAGAATTATCGGATTATGGGAAAGTGAATTGACAATGGTGAACATTGCTCATGGAATTGGCCCAATTACACAATATGACAGATCTATGAATATTTGCATATGAAACTGCATTTTGTGGTTACTACATTAATAACGCAAGTGAAATAAAAAAAATAAAAAAAAAAAACAGAAAAAAAAATTGCCGACTTTCTTCTACAAATCTTTATTTTGTTATTACGATAGGCGACTTCCAGATTATAAAACACTTCCGTACACATTTAAGATAAAATGTTTTGTAATGACCCTTGGTTGTTCATGTTTGTTGATAAGATACGATAATATATGGGAATACCAATTCAAGAAGTAGATATCGTAAGCATAATTTTATTGTCATATTTATCTAGCATATTTCGTTAACAACACATTTTATACGCAAGCCCAGTAACGTCAAAAACAACAAAATCATTTATCACTTTCTAATGATATCAGATTATAGAGACTAACTCAATGCTCTAGAAAAATAAATACTTCCTATTCCTCTCTGCGTCCAACGTCCTTACGGTGCACCATCTATTGGGTTTTCCATGACTTATTTGTTCAAAAGCTTCGGTGATTCATAGTTAGACGATTCGTGTTCACTCTCTGGAGGTCTAAGGGAACGAACTTTTGTTCATGATAGTACCTCAGAACTATTATATGTTCAGTTATAGAAATGTGATTTTATTTTATGAAACCTAGGTAAGTAAAGATTAAAGAGGAAGCTACTGTATATAAGGATGGGTTTCATGCAATTTGGTGATTCTCTCATTCTCTACAGTCTACACATATACTTTCTAATTCTTCCTATATTGTAATAATCTTCAAAGAGAATTACCAAAAAAAAAAAAAATGAATATAAATACACAAGAGCAATCAAGAGATTGCTGACCGCCTCCAAAGGTTAATGGAGTCGTCCATGTCTTAAAATTTATTTGTACTGGCAATTTCGTCAAAACCTGTCAATTTGTTTAAACATTATATTTAAGATGGCAAAAAATGCAAATCAGGATTTAGAATCCAGATCCGGAACATCTCCATAATTTAATGGGGTCGTCCATGACCTAAGATCTACATGTAGTGAAAATTTCGTCAAAATCCGTCGTGTAATTTTAACGTAATCCTGTCCACAGATACACAGACTAATAAATAAATAAACTAGAATCCAGATCACCTCAAAAATTTAATGGGGTCGTCCATGACTTAAGATCTATCTGCAGTGAAAACTTCGTCAAAATCCGTCGAGTAGTTTTGACGGTATATTAAAAATTCAAATCCAATCTAGAATCCGGATCCAGAATATCTTCAAAATTTAATGGAGTCATCCATGACCTAAGATCTATCCATCTGTGGTGTAAACTTTGTTAAAATCCGTCGAGTAGTTTTGACGTGTTCCTGTCCAAAGACGCACGAAAAATGCAAATCTGGATCTAGAACATAGAACCGGAACCGGATCAACTGCAAAATTTAATGGAGTCGTCCATGTACTAAAGTCTATCATCGGTAAAAATTTCCTCAAAATCCATCAAGTAGTTTTGACGTAATCTTGTCTACAGACAAATGTCCACAGACACAAATGAACAAACCTACTAGATCGCAATACCAAGTCACAACTCGAAATTATCTATTTCAGCATAAAAGAGAAAAAAAAATGTCAAAATAAGAATACAGAAGTTAGTGCATTTAAAGGTTATTCGTGGGCGACGAAGGCAATGAACAGGACAATGTCTTAAAGACTAACCAAATGGTATTTTTCCTTTGTTTTTTTTTTTATAAAGACTGCAGATTTCTGAGCTCCAAAGTTATCTGTTATTTTGCGCAAGTTAGCAAGAAGAGGAGCTTTTAGCACTTCTTGGAAAATTGGTAATGTTACTCCTATATGTAAATGTGTTTGTGGTAGCTCAAGTCCAACTGATTACCGCCCAATTTCCATAACTCCCATATTATCTAAAGTTTTTGAACGTCTTCTGGCAAAACTTCTTAATAGGTTTGCTGAAAGTAATTATCTATTTCCTAGTTTGCCATTTGCTTTTCGTAAAGGCCTTGGAGCATGTGATGCCCTTCTTACAATCGCCAATGCTGTACAGAAATCCCTTGATTGTGGTCAGTAAGTTCGTATGATTGGCCTTGATTTTAGTGCTTTCTTTGACCGTGTTAATCATGAGGCCCTTGTTTTCAAACTCAAATAGCTGGGAGTGCGTGGGTCGTTTCTTAGCATTAATATTGATTTTTTAAGTAATAGATCTCAAAGAGTTGTTGTTGATGGATACCATAGTGAGTATAGGAATGTGATATCTGGTGTTCCACAGGGTAGTGTTCTTGGCCCATTACTTTTCATACTATATACACATGACATGTGGTTTGGCCTAGAAAACAAGCTTGTTATAAATGCAGATGATGCTACTCTTTTTGCATCAATTCCATCCCTTGAATGTAGATCTGGGGTTGCTTAATCCCTTAATAGAGATCTAGCTAAACTTAGTGCATGGTGCAAATTAAGGGGTATGAAGTTGAATCCTAACAAAACTCAAAGTATGATTGTAAGTAGGTCAAGGATAGTGGCTTGTCAACATCCCGATCTCAGTATTGATAATGTTTCTTGAACTTTATATGAGTCTTTTAGAATTTTAGGTGTGAATCTCGACAGCAAATTTACTTTTGAGAAACACATTAGGTAGGTGTCTTCTTCAATTGCACAAAAAGTTGGCTTATTGAGAAAGTCTCTCAAGATTTTCGGTTATCAATCTATTCTGAAGAAGTGTTTTAATTCTTTCATTCTACCTTGTTTTGAGTATTGTTCTCCTGTCTGGTCGTCAGCTGCTGATTCTCATCTTAATTTGTTGGACAGAAACTTATGGTCTATTAAATTTCTTATTCCTGATCTAGATATTAATCTTTGGCACTGTCGTTCAATCAGTTGATTATGCATGTTGCATAAGATTTTTCATATGGCTGACCATCCTTTACATTCAGATCTTCCTGCACAATTCCCTCCTGTTCGTAATACTAGGCAGGCAGTTAATTCTAATAGCCAGGCCTTCTCAATACTACACAGTATTCTAGAAGTTTTATTCCAGGTGTTACCAAATTGTGGAATGATCTTCCTAATCGGGTAGTTGAATCTGTAGAACTTCAAAAGTTCAAAGTTACAGCAAATGTTTTTATGTAGAACAGGCTGACATAAGTCTTTTTATAGTTTATATATGACATATCTGTTTTGACGTAGTTATTGCTTGTAGAATGATTTATTGTTAATTTATTCTCCTCATTTATTGATTTCCTTTACCCACTGGGCTATTTTTCCCTATTGGAGCCTTTGGGCTTATGGCATCTTGCTTTTTCAACTAGGGATGTAGCTTGGCTAGTAATAATAATATGATCAGTGCCTAAGCCCCTCTCCACCGAGGCTAGTACCAGGGATGGGCAAGAAATGGAGCTGATGACTTATGAGGTAGATCGCAAGGCTCCTCAAAGCCCCGATCACCCTCCCGCCCTAACAGGGACGGTAGGGTCGTGAACTCTAGTGAAAAACTTTTCAATATACAACCAGGATTCGAACTTTAGCTCACGAATCGGAAGTAAGAGGCTTTAGCCACTAGGCTGCCTAACCCCTAAAAAGGACGCTCAACGGACGAACAGAAAATAACCAAGGAGAAAGAAAAATTATTTTCGCCAATCTTCCTTCATAAAACATAATAACGACAGACTTTCAAGATGATGAAAGTTTCTTCATTCTTTTTCTTTTCTTTTTTTACAGATAAGGTCTATATCTTGTATACTGTAACGATAAAACCTACAACATAGCTTGGCAGCTCGCGAGGTTTTCCTTAACGACCGTACAGTACATTGCAATAACAAGACAGAAAGGCAAAAGTATAGTTTTTATTGAAAGTCTTTCTGATGAAAACCTACACATATGAATCATCAAAGATAAAAAGCACTAAATTTGTGCTACGTGTTACTCAACGACCCGTTTTTTTTCTCTCATTCAATACGCGAAGACTTCTTTTAAAACGGGAAAAGAAATAATACCTCGCGTGTATATGTTGCTTTTTGATGGCCATGTCTGTAACACGCACGGCAGAAAACCCAGTATTAAGCCCAGAGAACATTAGTCAATATTCGGGGATCAGAACCTAACATTAAGTAAATGTGTCATGCGAAGGAATAAGGTCACTTCAGACTGGGAGAAAGCAGAAAGAATGTTTTTCTGTTAAAATGTAACAGATAATGAAAGGTTACAGCTGTTGATATAACATGCTGCATATATGGAGCAAATATATAAAATTGCACATCGAGAAAATTGGAGCAATATCTCGATATCTAAATTGTGAGGCATTAAAGCATTGGCTAAAGCGAGACAGCTCAATTTGTAAATTAAGGAGTTGGACGAATTCCCCAAACAAATGGATAAAGACACGAATTATGTATCTTGCTTGTAGAAAAGTGACTATCGGCAATAAGGTTACACTACTATGTTTACACGGATCCAGTAGTAATGATTTTTACCATTAATAAAGACACAAACTTTTGTTATTATTACGATTTGATAATTTTCTTTTTTAACTGCTCACTTATATTCAATATTCCTATCCAGGCAGCTACGTTGCAAGAGAGAGAGAGAGAGAGAGAGAGAGAGAGAGAGAGAGAGAGAGAGAGAGAGAGAGAGAGAGAGAGACATACATAATAAAATAGTTGAAAGAGATTCAATGACGTTATGTAACTTTAAAACTAGAAAGACTACTTGGAAGAGCACATACCTTCATCAACGCCATGTCACAAGGTATACAATTAAATTATGTACATTTTACCACTAGTTTCACGCAAATAAGATAAAAATTTATTATGATATAGCAAAAAGACA
>NC_090733.1:54500385-54502885 GCF_036898095.1 Palaemon carinicauda
ATTAACAGGAAAAAATATATTAATGAGATGTGAAACCTAAATTAATTTGAAAAAAAAATGAATAACATAATCCAGCAAGAAAATACGTGGATAAAGAATTCCATAAAGCATTTTCATACTGAAGACAACAGTTTTGTGCATTACCACAAGCTAATGTAATAAAAAACTCCAAAAATTGCTCAACAAAATTTATATATATATATATATATATATATATATATATATATATATATATATATATATATATATTATTATTATTATCACTATCCAAGCTACAACCCTAATTGGAAAAGCAAGATGCTATAACCCCAGGGGCTCCAATAGGGAAAAATAGCCCAGTGAGGAAAGGAAATAAGGAAATAAATAACTGAAGAGAACAAATTAACAATAAATCATTCTAAAAAAAGTAATGTCAAAAGAGATATGTCATATATAAACTATTAACAACGTCAAAACAAATATGTCATATATAAACTATAAAAAGACTCATGTCCGCCTGGTCAACAAAAAAGCATTTGCTCCAACTTTGAACTTTTGAAGTTCTACTGATTCAACAACCCGATTAGGAAGATCATTCCACAACTTGGTAACAGCTGGCATAAAACTTCTAGAGTACTGCGTGGTATTGAGTGTTATGATAGAGAAGGCCTGGCTATTAGAATTAACTGCCTGCCTAGTATTACGAACAGGATAGAATTGTCCAGGGAGATCTGAATGTAAAGGATGGTCAGAGTTATGAAAAATCTTATGCAACATGCATAATGAACTAATTGAACGACGGTGCCAGAGATTAATATCTAGATCAGGAATAAGAAATTTAATAGACCGTAAGTTTCTGTCCAACAAATTAAGATGAGAATCAGCAGCTGACGACCAAACAGGAGAACAATACTCAAAACAAGGTAGAATAAAAGAATTAAAACACTTCTTCAGAATAGATTGATCACCGAATATCTTAAAAGACTTTCTCAATAAGCCAATTTTTTGTGCAATTGAAGAAGACACAGACCTTATATGTTTCTCAAAAGTAAATTTGCTGTCGAGAATCACACCTAATATTTTGAAAGAGTCATACAAATTTAAAGGAACATTATCAATACTGAGATCCGGATGTTGAGGAGCCACCGTCCTTGACCTACTTACAATCATACTTTGAGTTTTGTTAGGATTCAACTTCATACCCCATAATTTGCACCATGCACTAATTTTAGCTAAATCTCTATTAAGGGATTCACCAACCCCAGATCTACATTCAAGGGATGGAATTGATGCAAAGAGAGTAGCATCATCTGCATATGCAACAAGCTTATTTTCTAGGCCAAACCACATGTCATGTGTATATAGTATGAAAAGTAATAGGCCAAGAACACTACCCTGTGGAACACCGGATATCACATTCCTATACTCACTATGGTGCCCATCAACAACAACTCTTTGAGATCTACTACTTAAAAAATCAATAATAATGCTAAGAAACGACCCACCCACTCCCAACTGTTTCAGTTTGAAAACAAGGGCCTCATGATTAACACGGTCAAAGGCAGCACTAAAATCAAGGCCAATCATACGAACTTTCAGACCACAATCAAGGGATTTCTGTACTGCATTGGAGATTGTAAGAAGGGCATCACATGCTCCAAGGCCTTTACGAAAACCAAATTGCAAACTAGGGAATAGATGATTACCTTCAGCAAACCTATTAAGACGTTCTGCCAGAAGACGTTCAAAAACTTTAGATAATATGGGAGTTATGGAAATTGGGCGGTAATCAGTGGGACTTGAGCTACCACAAACACATTTACATAGAGGAGTAACATTACCAATTCTCCAACAAGTGCTAAAAGCTCCTCTTCTTGCTAACTTTCGCAAAATAACAGATAACTTTGGAGCTAAGAAATCTGCTGTCTTTATAAAAAACAAAGGAAAAATACCATTTGGGTCTTCACCTCCATAAGCATCAAGGTCCATCAACAGAGCTTTAATCTCACGAGATCGAAAAGCTAAGCTAGTTAGTTTAGCCTCAGGAAAACAGGAATGAGGAAGTTCAAGTTTTTCATTACTCTGTTTACTGTCAAAAACATCAGCCAAAAGGGTTGCTTTTTACTTTGGACAGTGAGTGACTGAGCCATCTGGTTTAAGTAAAGGAGGAACTGTTGCATCTACACCAAAGAGTGCATATTTAAGGGTAGACCACCATTTATGTTCCTGAGTTGTACCAGAGAGGGTTTCTTTTATGATTAAATTGTACTCCTTTTCAGTTGAGGCATAAACTCTCTGAGCAAAAGCTCGAAGCTGAGTATAGTTGTTCCAGGTCAAATCTGATCTGTTACCCTTCCAAAGGTGATAGGCCTCCTGCTTCTCCAAATAAGCACGTCTACAATTATCATTGAACCACGGTTTGTCCTTCATTCGGTACCTTAGCACACGAGAAGGGATACGCCTATCAATTATGTTGACAAGATTCTCATTCAAAGGGACAACAGGATCTACACTATTATAT
>NC_090733.1:54510385-54556066 GCF_036898095.1 Palaemon carinicauda
ACTGTATATATATATATATATATATATATATATATATATATATATATATATATATATACATTTATATATACATACATACATACATACATACATACATATATATATATATATATATATATATATATATATATATATATATATATATATGCATATATATATGCATATATATATATATATATATATATATAGATATATATATATATATATATATATATATATATATATATATATATATATATATATATATATATATATTCATCATCATCATCATCATTATTATTATTAGTAGTAGTAGTAGTATTATTATTATTATTACTTGCTAAGCTACAACCCTAGTTGGAAAATCAGGATGCTATAAGCCCAGGGGCTCCAACCGGGAAAATAGCCCGGTGAGGAACGGAAACAAGGAAAAATAAAATATTTTAAGAACAGCAACATTAAAATAAATATTCCCTATATAAACAATAAAAACTTCAACAAAACAAGAGGAAGAGAAACTAGATATAACAGTGTGCCCGAGTGCACCCTCAAGCAAGAGAACTCTAACCCAAGACAGTGGAAGACCATGGTACAGAGGCTAATGCAATACCCAAGATTAGAGAACAATGGTTTGATTTTGGAGTGTCCTTCTCCTAGAAGAGCTGCTTACCATAGCTAGAGTCTCTTCTACCTTTACAAAGAGGAAGGTGGCCACTGAACATTCATCAAACGCAACTAGTCCACTGCAGGACAAAGACCTCGGACATGCCCTTCCACTCCTATCTGTTTATGGTCTTTCTATGACAGTGTAAACCTGCAAATTTCCTCAACTCTTCAATCCATCGCCTTCTCTCCCTTCCCTTTCCTCCTATACAGTCTCGAGGGATCATCATCATCATCAAACGCAACAAGTCCACTGCAGGACAAATACCTTTGACATGCCCTTGGAACATGGGTTTTTTCACTTCATTAGAAAAGGTTCGTGAATACACTGTCTATCGCTAACACTCTCAGGTGAACGACTTGTCTAAAAGAGCGCACAAAGGCTACTGACGTCCCTCCCAAGCAAGATGCAATCTTGCTAAAACAACATGCTGAATTGTTAGATTTTGTGGAATTCTCATGATTGTAGAGTTCATTTACCTTGACGTTTAACACATATTTTCATACAAGGATTAGGATATTACTCTCCCCCCACACCCCAAGCTCCTCACTCTGGAAGGAGGTGCGCATGGAGGACATGATGCATGGAGGACATGTACTATACAGAAATGCAACATAAAATATACATATATATATGTATATATATATATATATATATATATATATATATATATATATATATATATATATATATATACATACATATATATATATATATATATATATATATATATATATATATATATATATATATATATATATATATATATATATATATATATATATATATATATATATATATATATATATATATATATATATATATATATATATGTATATACATATATATATATATATATATATATATATCACCCAAAAAACAACACATCTTCCAAAAAATAAAAAAAAATAAATATTGCATGTAAAAATGTACACAATACAATATAAATAATTCCACTAATTTCTTCTTATGGCCTCAGTAACTAAAGTACAGAATATCGAAAGCGGAAAAAAAATATAACATCGATATTACACAACCTCATCAATAACCTCCTACTGGTTGTGGGCAATACGGGCCTTTTGGGCGGGACAGGGGTAGGAATAGATATTCCTTCATCCGTCGATTTTACTTGTCCGGGTTTAGGGCACAATTTTGCAACACAACTCACCACCACTGTTTCGCCATTCTTTTTAAAATCACTACTACACTTGTTCTTGCAATTATCAACCGATGGCCACTACCCGTTTTCCCGAGAAAATCATGCATCTTCCTCCCCTTCTCTCATAACTTTAAATATAAGGTATTCACATCTACACATTCTCTAACACTGCCTTTCCTCAGGGCTGAACTTTAATCCCGCAGCCACTTGCCCTTCAGGAACTGCCCCGGCCCCATCAACCAGGAATCATATGAATACATGAATAGTAGGCCTACAGCATCTTCCTGACAGATCTTACCTGACCTATTTAACCCTGGATAGGTACGGTGGGTCGTTTGCGACCCCGAGCGTCAAAAAAAAACAGGTTTTTCTCACGTGACTCACCCCTGTGACTGAATTTGTGGGTGATCGACCTGCAGGAGGTGTCTCCCCTACACGCTCTAGTAGTGTCCAGATGTGCATTGCTGTAGCTGTACTCCTTCCCCGATTTCTGAGACGCGTCGGGGTCGTTCGCGTCCGAGTTTACCCTTCTGAGGTAGTTTGCATAATTATCAAAGTTATTACGTATTATGAAATTGTCGTAGAATGGTGCAACTTGTATAGGTTATCAGTTGTGGAAAGTCTTGGTGGATTGTTGGGCTACCATGTGCATGTTTTTTTTTTTAGTTAAAATGTCGTTCATCACCACGAGGACCATTTTACCGCGAGTGCCCCTTTTTCATTTTTTTTCATTTTTTTGCCAAGTCATTTTTCCGTAAGATATTGCCAAATAGTGTCGTAAAACTTTTGCTTGTTTAGTGTTGGAAAGTGTGTCTAGATGATCTGGCTACCCATGCATGACTTTGTTTTTGTCAGATACGACGTAGTTATTGGTATATTGGGTATTTAACTGCGGTTACCAATTTCTGTTTTTTTTTTTCAATATTTGTAAAAATTACTACGTAGTAAGGAATTGCCGTATATTATTCATTTTTTTTTTCATGTTTATGTGTTAGAAAGTGTGCCTTGATGGTTGGGCTAACACGTGCATGTCTTTTTTTTTATCTGAGATGTCGTATATTAGAATGTCGGGCATTTTACCGCGAGTGTCCCTTTTTCATTTTTTTTTCATTTTTTTGCCAAGTCATTTTTCCGTAAGATATTGCGAAATAGTGTCGTAAAACTTTTGCTTTTTTAATGTTGGAAAGTGTGTCTAGATGATCTGGCTACCCATGCGTGATTTTGTTTTTGTCAGATACGACGTAGTTATTGGTATATTGGGTATTTAACTGCGGTTGCCAATTTCTGTTTTTTTTTCAATATTTGTAAAAATTTACTACGTAGTAAGGAATTGCCGTATATTATTGATTTTTTTTTCATGTTTATGTGTTAGAAAGTGTGCCTTGATGGTTGGGCTAACACGTGCATGTCTTTTTTTTTTATCTGAGATGCCGTATATTAGAATGTTGGGCATTTTTCCGCGAGTGCCCCTTTATATTTGTTTTGCATTTTTTTGCTTAGTCATGTTACCGTAAGGAATTGGCAAGTAGTGTCGCAAAACTTATATTTTTATAGTGTTGGAAAGTGTTTCTAGATGATCTGGCTACCCATGCCTATTTTTTTTTTAGCCAGATATGGCGTATATATAAGTATGTGTTCGATTTTCCTGTGATTGCCATTTTTTCGTTTTTTCCCATTTCTTTCAAAATTACTACGTACTAAGGAACTATCACAGAGTAATATTTCATTTATATGTTTATTTGTCGGAAAATATGCCTTGATGGTTTGCCTAGCACGTGGCTGAAATTTTTTTTTTCTGAAATGCCGTATATCAGAATGGCCATTTTTCCACGAGTGCCCCTTTTTATTTGTTTTGCATTTTTTTGCTTAGTCATGTTACCGTAAGGAATTGGCAAGTAGTGTCGCAAAACTTATATTTTTATAGTGTTGGAAAGTGTTTCTAGATGATCTGGCTACCCATGCCTATCTTTTTTTTAGCCAGATATGGCGTATATATAGGTATGTGTTCGATTTTCCGGTGATTGCCATTTTTTCGTTTTTTCCCAATTCTTTCAAAATTACTACGTACTAAGGAACTATCACAGAGTAATGATTCCTCTAGATGTTTATTTGTCGGAAAATTTTGTTTACTTTTTTTTGATTGAATATCATCAAATTTTTTTAGCTAAAATATTGTTTTACATTTTTTTTTTTTCGATTTTATTTCCCTTCAAAAAAAATTTTTTGGGTCAGAGTTTTAATTTTATAGTCGTAAAATAATCGACAATTATCCAGCAACCCACCATACAATTTTTATGCATATCCAATAATAATTAGATTAGTAAATAACACCTTGAAATTGACATACCCTTCCTACATTTCAAGTGGCAGATTAGGGAGTCTGAGTCAGTGTGGTTGGCGGCCATTTTGTGGACATATCCGAAGCGTAAGCTGCCCTATCTATATATATTCTTGTTCCCTATAGAATTTGTGATATTTTGGTATATTTTTACCTGCATAAATATCATATTATATATTAAATATATGTATTTTTTTACGAAATTTCCAAGTACTCAAAAAATTACCTTTAGATATGGCCCCTGATATAAATGTAATTTACAAAATAATGAAGATTTTTTTACATATTTCTATTTTAGGATAACATATGTTTATTCCCTAAAAAAATTAGCCATTTCCTATTTCATTTGGGTACCCAAAAAAATTCATGAAATTTGGAAAATTATTTTTGGCCAAAAAAAGTTACCCTTTTTTTCTCATTTCAGATCTTCACCTCCATGGGTCTGACTTCATCCAAAATACATCAAGATGTGTCCTAAACATTCAAGAATCAATTCCTAAAAGGATTTGTGTATATATGTATAAACTTTTTTTTATGAATTTTTATGTCAGGTCTTTTTTTTTTTCTACTTAATTTTTTAAAATATTTATAATAAATAGTTTTTCTGCAGATGAGTAGTATTTATCTTTACAGTTGTTTCAAGCATTCATTGAAGTTTTTTTTGGCAAAAGAAAAAAGGAGGTTACTGCAAAAACTGATTTTTCAAGAATTTTTTTTGGCGTCGGGGTCGTTCGCGTCCGAGTATACCCTTAAAGGGGTGTCCGAGGACCGTACCTATCCAGGGTTAATCTCTGATTGTTTATAGGTTCACTCAGCAGTAAGTCATACATTTTGCCACACTCAGCAAAATTACCACAAAACTTTATGTATACATTAAGCATCAACATAAGAACAATTGTCATCATCAAGTTTATTTAAAACACGTCAAAAGAAGAAATGAGGTCTGTTCAAACAACAACGGCAAAGGAAAAAAATTCTACTCATCAACTCAAAGAATGTCACGTATGCAAGGGTAAGGAGGAATACTCTGATTGACAGTTTTGAAAACTACCTCTTCAGGCACCACATGTATGTGTGCCTGATGATGTTCAGACACTGCGCCATTAATAATGCTTTGTATCACTACATTGTTAGATTTAACCATCTTTACTTGGTATGGACCCAAATACGCTGGTTCTAGTTTGTTATTTCCTAGGTTGTAATCGTTTCAAATACTCTCGATCGCCCACAAATATTTTTACCGGTGTGGTTTTGAACCGACCAAAATACTTATAGCTGTGTTTTTCATTAGCTCTTTTCAAAATCCTTTCAGTGGTGTTCATTACTCTCCTCAATAGATATAATATATATATATACTGTATTGCTCAGTTGAATAATTTGGCAACTGTTGCGAATTAATCAGTACCGTATATGGTAACACAAGATCCTGTCCATACACTAAAAAGAAAGGCATGTCCCTGAGCAAAGCATTATATGCAATGTTCAAAGCTAGCTCAGCTGTAGGAAGCATGGTGTGCCAATGAAGGGGTTCATCAGCCACTAAGTAACATAAAAATTGCACTACTTCCCTATTATGCGATTTCACTAAGCCATTAGCTGAAGGCCTATATGCGGTCACTGAAAAGTGTTCAATTTTCATCAAGTCCGTGACCGATTTCACCACCTTACTTATAAACTCGAGACCAGTATCACTTATCAAAATTTTCGGGCAACCAAACCTAGTAATGAAAGAGCACAGTGTCTGGGCTACTGAATTTGCTGATTTATCCAACATTGCGTAAGTATGAGTGTACCGAGTAAAGGAATCCACAAATATATATATTTATACTTATGTTGTGTTAAACCAGTAGGAAAAGGGCCTACCACATCCATATGCACCCTATAAAACTTGATAGGAATCACAGGCCCCTTTCTAGCTATCTTCCGGTATAGTGTTTTTATGTTCTTTGAAACAGTTACAAGTATGACAACATTTTGTATTATTTTCCATAGATTTTTTCATTCCTATCCAAAAGAAGGATTCACGTGCTCTCCTTAATGTTCTATTAATCCTTAAATGCCCTGCATACGGAATTACATGTACAATGTGGATGGCTCGATTAATTAAAGAGGAGAGAAGAACTACCCGTGGACAAAATTCCCTTCCCCTCTTCTCCTAAGTACAATATAAGATATCATTTTCTATATAAGAATTTTCTTGAGGTGCATTCAGAAATGATGGATAACTCTCCGATTCCCCTTTAATCACTGCTCGCACTCTTTCCATCCATTCCTCTTTTTTCTGTTCCTTCCGGACTTCTTTTATGTCCAAACTTCCCAAGTCAATCACACCTGCATCATCAGGGCATTCATTCTGGACACCCCAGGTCATGTCCTCAGCCACCACATATACTCACCTTCACCAATCCCATCTCTCTCTCTCTCTCTCTCTCTCTCTCTCTCTTCGATCCCATTTTCTGATTGTTCCTCGGGAGATTTCACATCCCATTTTCTATTTTAATGGGGGTCTCCAATATTTTGGTTACGCTCTTCGTTCCTCTTTCGTGCCCTAGTTGTTATTCCTATTACTTCACCTCTAGAGTGGGCATTAGCTACCTTGTTAGCTTTACCTTCTATGTGATGAAAACCCTTTATAAACTCTAACAATCTTTCAATCCATCTCGCTTGTCTAGATGTCAAATCTCCTTTAAAAAGCAAGTCACATAAGAGCGATGATCACTTTGCAACTCAATCGACTTACCTAATAAAAAGAACCGATGCCTCTCTAGAACCCAAAGAGTAGCCTATGCGATATCCCTGTGAGATTATTTAGGGATATTCGCTCCAGGAGTTAGAATTCGGGATACCTTAAGGTAAAACTCTCTGGGAATATCACTGTAGTCAAATATACCCTAGAAAGCTACCAATTAGGAACTTCCATCAGGACGACATGGCTACCTCACCCAAAAATAGATTTTTCGCTTCGCTCAAAATCCGTTATATATGCATATATATATTTACATATATATACTGTATATAATATATATATATATATATATATATATATATATATATATATATATGTATATATACAGTATATATATATATATATATATATATATATATATATATATATATATATATATATATATATATATGAGTATATACATATATATATATATATATATATATATATATATATATATATTTATATATATATATATATATATATATATATATATATATATTAACAAACATTTTAACCAGCCCACTGAGTATATCAGTTGTTAATTCATTTTATTTATAAATCTTACTGTATTTATAAATCTTAAGAATTTTTTTTTACTTATAAATCTGTCTGTATGGACAAAATTACATTACCGGTATATCAGTTATAAATTAAAAGATAACAAATAAACACACTTAGAAAAAGGAAAACTATCTTTTAAATTGAGTGAACTGTGACCATTTGAATAAGAAAACTAGTTGTCTCCTTGTTTAGTTGTTTGCTCATGCTATCTATACCAATGGCGCTTAGCGTCAGTCAGTTTTTAGCCTTAGTCGAGTTAGCTTTGGGTGCGCTGTTGCAAGTGTTTCGTTCTTTTACCAACTTTTTATATATTCTATACATCTTTAACTTAAAACATTCGTTATATCCATTGGATGGCTGAGGAAATACTAACAAAACGTGGTAAAGAGAAGTTTGCTCATAACGGATTCCTATACGTCTTTGGCAAATCAAGTGGAGCTGACAACGACTGGATATTGATCTTCGGGAGACAAAGTTGGTTTCAGCACTTAGTGACATCAGATATGTGGTTTGCCGATGGCACCTTCAGTATTGCACCCAGCCTCTTTTGTCAAATTTATGTAATCATGGTAAAAAAATACGGAGGACTTCACCATGCAGTTTATGCTCTTTTGACCAACAAACAATGCACCACATATGTGAAAATGTTCGAGTTACTGAAAGAAATGGAACCCAACTTGAAACCCAGTTCAATCCTCTGCAATTTTGAACAAGCTGCACACAGTGCTATGATTGAATCATTCCTTGATGTTTAAATCAAAGGATGCTTTTTTCATTTAGCTCAAAATATGCAAAATCATATAGTTAGGCTGGGGTTCACTAGTTTGTATAACAATGATCCAGATTTCGCTCTAAAAGCTAAAATGATTATTGCCATTACTTTTGTGCCTTTGAACAAGATTGATGAATATCTGGATGCTCTAATGACCAAACTGCCGCAAGAACTTGGATATTTACTCAACTGGTTTGAAGATACATATGCTGGTCGTCAGAACAGACAAGGAAATGGAAGAACTCCTCTATTTCTTCCTGAGATTCGGAACCTTTATCAGAGAGCGTTAAATGGGGAAGATCCCACAAACAATAATGCTGAGGCAGCCCACCGTTGACTGAAATACAAACTTGGCACGCACCATCCCACCATTTGGAAATTGATAGATGGCCTGCGTAAAGTGCAGAAAGGTAGAGGTGCATATTATGAAAAATTACTGGCTGGGCATGAACCACCACAAAAACTAAAAAGTATTGAGATGCAGATAGAAGAATACATGAAACTGTTCTTAGATTTGAAAACATGGATGCTGTTGAGTACTCGAGAAGCCTTGCACATAATTACCAAATGAACTAAATAAGGCTGAATAAAGTTTTAAAGGTTTTTTCACATTTTTATGTGCTTGTTTTTACATTTTTATGTGCCTGTTTATACCTTTCAATAAGTTTTAAAATTTGTTAAAATGCCCGGCTGGTGTCAAAACGGATGGTGCCCCAAAGGCCGTGCCCAACTGTCAACTGGCGCCCAAATAGCCGTGCCCAAAAGGTACGGTGTCCAGCCCCGGGAGCTATAATCATATAATATATTTTTGGTGCCCAGACCCTTGGGATTGAGCGAGTCTGTTTTAAATATTGTTGAAAACAGGGCTGTGTTTTGATTAAAAGTTTGAGTAGTACAATGTTGATAGAATTTTGTGTATTATTAGAATACATATTTTGTGGGAAAAGTATAAAAGAACAAGATGGCACAGTTTAATATCCAAGAGTTTTTGAATAGCCCAAATGTTCAGGAATTGTCAGAAGCTAATGTAACTGAAGCTCAGTGGCTCTCTATCTTAATGGCATGATGATTAAAGCCAAAATCAAGTGTCTATTGTCAATGTGCACCCTCCTGCTTTTATTGTTATTGCATTTTTTCCCCCAAAAATGCATATTTGATTACTGGTTATGAAATCAATTCCTGAAATAGCCTCGATTCCTGGAATTCCGAAGGTGGGCAAGACAATAAAATCATGTGTAAACTTAACAGATCCCACCTCAAAGTTGACGATCCTTGTATGGTTTACGCATAGTTCATTTCCTCCTGGCGTGTCAAGGATAATGGATGCCGCTAACTGTCGTGGGTTTGAGGAGAATCTTCTTTCAATCAGTGAAACGCTGGCTCCTGTATCGATCAGCGCTCGAATGGATTTATCTGGTAAGTCAATTAGGATATATGGGGCACGGGCCAATTACCTCAGCTGCAACACCGCAGTCCCCTGGTTCTCTTCCTAGTGCTCTGGGGTGAGGTCGAGGGTACCGATGGAGGTCCCAGTGCCTGCTCTACCACGTCCCTCGTCATCACTTTCTCCGTTGCCTCGGCTGCTGCTTCTGATGTCATGTGAGGAGGGGGTGGCGGTGATTGATCTCCCTCTGTTTCTTTTTCCTCGGATTTTGGGCGGGGGGGGGGGGGGGTGCGTGCCACAGCCCGCCCGCCCTCGGTGTTTCTTGCAGGGTACTCTCGAGATAGATGACCATAGGCCTGACAAGTGTAACAGCGGGGAGATCCTTGGGTGGGGAACTGCACTCATCGGTGCCCCTTGTCCCCATACTGCCAGCATCTGAAGGCTCTTTTCACCTGCTGACTGCGTTCTCCCATCTCCTACTTTGGGGGTTGGTGAGTGCCTCTCATGGCTGCCTACTTCTCGGAATCTGGCCAGTTATTCTCAGTCATTTTTTCTTCTGGAAAACTGTCTAAAATGTTATGTATCGCACTCAATACATCTTCTAACGATCGATTGTCATCAATCAAATAACCACATAAATATGGGTTTACTAATCTGCGAATATGTTTACGGGCAATTGCTTTTTTATCACCTTCTGTGAGATTGGCACTTCGGGTAGCAAACAAATCTCAATCGCGAAAAATGCGAGTTGCAAAACTAAGAACAGATTCACCTTCCTGAATATTGGGTTTGTAATTTTCTTTTATGTCTCCCTTTCTCGCATCGGGCAATGCATATTTCTCAATTAAACATCGTTTTATTTCAGTTAACTTCTTAAACTGTCTTGTGGCCAACACATTACCTCCATTGCCGGAGCATCTTTCAGCAATCTAATTACTTGAATAGCTTTTCCTCTTTCCGATCACCCATATGTAGCTACTTCAAAGTCTCTCAAAAACACTTCGATCGATTGAAACCCTTCATTAGGCCGCTGATCATCAAAAGGCCTAACACTTGCCTGGAGTTCTGGCAGTTTCCAAACTACGATGTTATCTTCACTTCGTTTATGTACGTCTGATATGCTATGGTTGTGCGCCACTCCCCTTTTCGTTTATGCATTAACTCTGCTAGGTTATTTTCTAAGTCCTTTCTTCGAAAATCTTGTCTATATTCTTCACCGGCCTCACTATACCCTACTGCTCCTTGTGTATCTAGGCATCTTGAACTTTTATTTTACTGGCTCAAAGTACAACTTCGGTCACAGCATACACAAACAGACGTATTGGTACACCTGACACCTATATGTCCCATGTCAATGGATAATGAGACATCGGAACATGCGTTTTTTTCACTTTGTTACAAAAGGTTTGTGAATACACTGTCTACAGCCGACACTCTCAGGTGAGCGCCTTGTCTAAAAGAACGCACAAAGGCTACTGACTATCCTCGAAAGCAAGATGTAATCTTGCTACAACAACATGCTGAATTGTTGAATTTTGTGGAATTCTCATGGTTATGGAGTTCATTTACCTTGACGGGACATGTAACACATATTTTTATACAAGGATTAGGATATATATACATATATATATATATATATATATATATATATATATATATATATATATACATATATACATATAAATATATATATATATATATATATATATATATATATATATATATATATATATATATATATATATAGCCTATATGTCTGCAGTGTACTGTTTTATGTGCTTGTTAGCTCTCTCTCTCTCTCTCTCTCTCTCTCTCTCTCTCTCTCTCTCTCTCTCTCTCTCTCTCTCTCTCATTTGTCTCGATCTTCTAAACATAAGACACATAAGAGCCTACTATGTATATAACTCAACTACTCGTGAACAGCTGTTAAGGTTCTACCATACATTCTGTGTTTTCTTTCAAATAATTTTAAGCCAGGAACTAGGGAAGTTTTGTAATACACTTGACAACTCCACAAAAAAACATCACGTTTGCTACGACTTGTATAAACACATGGGAGTCTAAGCTGGAAGTTATAGTAGCATGTGCTTAAAAAAAAGAAAAAAAAAAGATTCGACTTTTCACATTAATAGGATCCTTCACATTTACTCTCTGCGTTAATATCCCAACGAAAATGAAGTCACAACTGTTGACAAGTTTAAATGTAACACGAATTTGGTGAGAAAGTTTTAAATGTATACTCCTACATAGAATTTAAACTCTATACTGTTACTCAAAATTTAAATTATATACTCTTACCCAATAGTGTCTAGTGTCTTGTTAATATCTTAATACAAACAGATTATACTTTTTAGCGTCTTTTGTCTAATAATACAAGATAAACAGTATAGTATTAACGTTATGAGGTATAAAGTTACGCTTATTTAAGGTTTTCAGACTAAAACAAATACGAAAACGCTTATATATGATATAAATTTTTAATTACGACGATTTATCTCTCTTCTTTATGACTCATATACACATGCACATATACATCTGAAGAAAGGAAGAATCATCTAACTGATAAAAATAACGCTTGGAACAGGGTGCCAACAAATGCATACTTAAAAGGATAGACATGGAAATATTATCAACAAAAGAGATGGAGAAGTAAAAATTGCAGAGGATTTAAACACAATAGTGATATAAGAAATATCTTTGCCAATAGAAATAATGAAACACCTGCGCTGGTAGCAAATATTATAGTAGGATCAGTAGAGAAAGTATTAAAAGGCATGAAAAGAGGCAAAGCAGCAGGAGAAGATGGCCTAACAATTGATATAATAACAGATGGAGGAAATTTCAGAGTAGTAAAATTCGTTGAAATTTAGACCAAATGCCTGCAAGAATGATACATACCTACAGCTTGGAAATCTTTTATAATTATATCAATTCACAAAAAAAAAGGAAGACAAAAGAGACCTGAAAAATTATTGCCCAAAAAGTTTGCTTGCAGTAATATATTAAATGTTTACAAATTTCATATTACCCCGAATAGCAAAACAGCTAGACTTTAATCAACCAAGTGAATAGGCAGGAATTAAACCTTCAGCGGCTGTTAAAGAATATACAGTAAGTGTTTTCCCAGGACATGAGACTGAAATTAAAAGAATGATAAGCTTGGGGTGGAGAAGTTTTGCTAAACAAAATAAAATTATCAAAAGTAAAAGGGCACGTTCTCAAAAAGAAAAGTATTTTTATGGAAGATCTTATCAGTATCAACTTATGGATCAGAAACTTGGAGCCTAACTAAAGCTTTGGAATATAAGCTATTTACAACACAAAGAGCTGTAGAATGAATAATGATGGGAGTAAAAATAAGAGACGAAAAGAACAACATATAAACAGGACCAAACTATAGTAGAGTATATTCTAACGTGTTGGAAAAAGAAATGGATATGGACAGAGCATATAATGAGAATGACAGATGATAGGTTGACATTAAGAATAATATAATAGATCCCTCGAGACTGTATAAGAAGAAAGGGAAGGGAGAAAAAGCAATGGATTGAAGAGTTGATGAAATTTGCAAGTATACACTGCCATAGAAAGACCATAAACAGATAGGACAAGTCGTTCACCTGAGTGTTAGCGATAGACAGTGTATTCACGAACCTTTTCTAATGAAGTGAAAAAACCCATGTTCTCATTATCCGTTGACATGGGACATATATATATATATATATATATATATATATATATATATATATATATATACATATATATATGTATATGTATGTATGTATTTATGTATATATATATATATATATATATATATATATATATATATGTATGTATGTATGTATATATATAAATATATATTATATACAGGTATATATATATATATATATATATTATATATATATATATATATATATATATATATATATATATATATATATATATATATATATATGTGTGTGTGTGTGTGTGTGTGTGTGTGTGTGTAAATAAAGAGAGAGAGAGAGAGAGAGAGAGAGAGAGAGAGAGAGAGAGAGAGAGAGATTTACATACACACACTCGCATATGGCTTGATAATTTTTACACCAAGGAAATAATGATACAACTTTTCTCAAATGAAACGATACAATGTTGTCTTGAATGAAACAAACGTCAAAGCATTTCAACCAAAACTTCTAACATTGTAACAATGCACCTATCATAGCAACAGATTTCATAACTGTTAAAACAACTATACTAAACTAAAAGTCAGTGTGCACCTGAATTTAGTCATTACAAACTGAAGAATATTCAAAATCCTCAGACAATCTGTGAAACTCCAAGACATTTATGATTAACTGGAAACATACAAAACTTTGAAACATACTTTGAGCATTGGCAAACATATAAGTAAAACTTCAAACAAGGGATAGCCTACTATTTTCAGTGGAGTTGGCTATATACCAAGTTTTTCACCAAAGTCATTAGTAACAGGAGAATTTCGGTGGCTATTGATTTGTTATGATTATCTAAAAGTTTAGATTGTATATTTGAAAGTACCTCAGATAAATTAGGCACATATCCAGTCAAATCTCGAGTACGAAGACATGAATATGAAAAAATAATTTCGTCTGTTGTACTCGAGGCATGATTGATACCTTTGATACGGATTTCGGTAACCAAAAAAGTAGAGAGCACCTTTCTATCTGGACGAAAATTTTCTCACTTCATCCTAATCCCAAGGTACCAAGTACTGTAGAACGTCACTTTGTACCTCTATTCGCCTTGTATGAGCTTTGACAGTGTAAATCAAGATGGAAGAAGAGTAAGGTGAGAAGTAGAAAGGTCGACTTCCCCTAGGTAAGGATACCATCTGTCAAACATTATGGTGAACTGTGATATTTACGGTTGCTTTAGTAGATTTAATGTAAAGAAGAATGCATAAATTGAAGAAACTGGGTAAATAACTTCTATTCTCCCTACTCAAATTTACCAGTTTGATTGAACATTTACGCTAAATAAGTTAAGTTACCTACACGACTTTGATATGGCTACTGCTACCGGATAATATGTTTGAATGAAAATATTGATCAGACCTGAAAAGAATAATACAGCATGTGAAATGCTGGTAAAACAGGAATAAGGCCCAGGCATGATATTTTTTAGGAAAAAATATAATTTATTTTGTAACTTAATTAACTTCTTAGGCCTACTTCTGGCTTTTACGGTTAATAGGTAATCCATAGGCTAATTATGGAATTGGTTCTAAAGTTCGAAACCTGTAATTAATATATGAATCAGATTTCTAATAGAAATAAAACATATAGGAATGGTCCATGTTAAAAGTAACCCTTGACCTATGAGTATTTACCTGCAAAACTTATGTGTATATATATATATATATATATATATATATATATATATATATATATATATATATACATATATATATATATATATCATATTATATTATTGTTAATTGCTAAGCTACAACCCTAGTTGGAAAAGCAGAATGCTATAAGCCCAGGGGCTCCAATAGGGAAAATAATTAATATTTTAAGAATAATATTAAAATAAATATCTCCTATATAAACTATAAAAACTTTAACAAAATAAGAGGAAGAGAAATGGGATAGAATAGTGTGCCCGAGTGTACCCTCAAGAAAGAGAACTCTAACCCAAGATAGTGGAAAACCATGGTACAGAGGCTATAGCACTACCCAAGACTAGAGAACAATGGTTAGATTTTGGAGTGTCCCTCTCCTAGAAGAACTGCTTGCCATAACTAAGGAGTCTCTTCTATCCTTACCAAGAGGAAATTATCCACTGAACAATTACAGTGCAATAGTTAACCCCTTTGGTGAAGAAGAATTGTTTGGTAATCTCAGTGTTGTCAGGGGTATAAGGACAGAGGAGAATCTGTAAAGAATATGCCAGACTATTCGGTGTATGTGTAGGCAAAGGGAAAGTGAACCGTAACCAGAGAGAAGGATCCAATGAAGTAATGTCTGTTCAGTCAAAGGACCCCATAACTCTCTAGTGGTAGTGTCTCAACGGCTGGCTGGTGCTCTGGCCAACCTACTACCTATACAGAGAGAGAGAGAGAGAGAGAGAGAGAGAGAGAGAGAGAGAGAGAGAGAAGCAAGGGTTTCTTCTTTGCTAGTAAATAAGTTAACTCTTTTCAAGTTTAAAGTACATGAGAGAGACTTTAAATTATGAAGGAGTTTTTGGCATACGTACGTTTGACACCAGCCACCCATTGAGATACTACCGCTAGAGAGTTTTAGGGCCCTTTGACTGGCCAAACAGTACTTCATTGGATCCTTCTCTCTGGTTACGGTTCACTTTCCTTTTGCCTACACATACACCGAATAGTCTGGCTTATTCTTTTCAGATTACCAAACAATTCTTCTTCACCAAATGGGTTAACTACTGTACAGTAATTGTTCAGTGGCTACTTTCCTCTTGGTATGGGTAGAAGAGACTCTTTAGCTATGGTAAGCAGCTCTTCTAGGAGAAGGACACTCCAAAATGAAACCGCTGTTCTCTAGTCTTGGGTAGTGCCATAGCCTCGGTACCATGGTCTTCCACTGTCTTGGGTCAGGAGTTCTCTTGTTTGAGGGGACACTCGGGCACGCTTTTCTATCTTATTTCTCTTCTTTTTGTTTTTTCAAAGTTTTTTACAGTATAAATATGAAATATTTCTCTTAATGTTGTTACAGTTCTTAAAATATCTTATTTTTCCTTGATTTCCTTTCCTCACTAGACTATTTTCCTTGTTGGGGCCCCTGGGCTTATAGCATCCTGATTTTCCAGCTAGGGTTGTAGCTTAGCACGTAATAATAATAATAATAATAATAATAATAATAAAGTCAGATATTCTTAATCGTTTTAAGGATGCAAATTCTCAAGTTGAAGCGAATATATTGGGGTGTTTTGTCAAGTGTAGAATTTATTTCAAAATAAAGATACCAGATTCCAAAAGAAAGCAGAAACTGCTATAAAGGGTTTAATGAATAAACAATGCCATTGTTTTCAACATAAATGTAATAGGTAAAGTTTGATAATTCAGTAAAGGATTATATTCCTTAATATTTACTATCATGCATTAAAAAAGGAAAGTTTCCGATTGAATAATCATACTATCTACGGATTCAATGATATGACCATAAAAAGACAGTAGCATCTCAAAATTTTAAAACGGTTTTCTCCCTTTGACATCATAAATGATAATCAGTGTCTCAGAAGTATGCACGGTAACGAACTTCATCTTTTTCCAACTTGCTGTAAACAACGATAATTGGTATGAAATGGGTACTTCAGGGATCAATTATTCTCTGAGAAGAATTTACAACATAAGTGATGCCTTTGAAAAATGAAAAAAAGTCATGTTTAATTTTATTGAATTGGATTTTGAAATACTCATTTGTTTTACCGTTTTGATAAATTGTTTCACCTTTGAGGTTCGTTACTATATTTTGCACTTTGTGCGAATGGTGGATTAATCTTAGAAATATTTCACATTTTACAAGTTACTTTGTTTCTAATACGATAATGTTGCATTAAACAGAATAGCTTTTATGAATTGTGACTAAAGAGTTTTAGTGGTTGAATAAATAAACTGAGCGAAAAGGTTTTCTTTACTTAGTAATATAATTTTGTGAAAAACTGACCGCCTCATTTAGCATCCACTTCATAATAAGCAAACAGATCATATTTGATAGGTTTATAAACTATCATGTGTAGCTTAAAGTATAAAAACAAATATTCCAGAGGCCTCTTTACTTCGTTTTTCGGGATTATTTTCTTATCTGGGTTTTGTATGTTTGTTATTTTGGAATAAGATATTAGACACTGTCTCCTAATTTTTGTCAGTGAACAGTAATAGATCGCCAAAAGTCAGGAATTAAGGATCTGGCTTCTTGAAAAAACACGATTGGAGACAAAAAATATCCCTGATGTTGGTCTGAATTTTCAAAAAACTCCATCCACCAATTCTCTCTCTCTCTCTCTCTCTCTCTCTCTCTCTCTCTCTCTCTCTCTCTCTCTCTCTCTCTCTCTCTCTCTCTCTCTCTCTCATCAGAATGAAAATGGTAAAACAAAAATGGCTGTTTTTAATTTCAAGTCATACGAGAATAGACATAGTGATATGTATGTTGATTTTTAATCTTTATGGTGATAAAATAAAGTTATTTGTCATTTTCCATTGTTTTTTTCTTTTGGTCATGGAGGTGTCAGATTATTTTCCATTGCCAAGATGAAAAAAAGGTTCTATGGTCTCTTCTCAATATGAATTTTTTGTTCTGGAATTATCATTTGTTCATTAATTAACACAAGGAACTAATGTATACGGATAATTCCTGCAGACATTTTTCCTGAATGCACTTTTGAAAGAAAGATAAAATTTATTTTGATAAGAAAACATTATTTGACATCTAATGGGATTCTGAAAAATTTCCTACCTTTATTAAGAAAATTAATACATATAATTTATTCGGGCAAGCTCTGCAGGACTTAAGTTTGACTCATTGCCCTCCGAAATCTCTTTCAATTAATAATAATAACATATTTCCTCATAGTATATCGTACTAAAAAGTTATTAATTCAAATAATTAAAACACATATTAATTTTCTCTTTGTTTTAAGAGAACACGACATTTTTATCAGTTCTGTAACAAATATTGGAATGGAAGGAGGACACTTGGGAAAAGTTGATAGGAATGTGGAAGGGTGGTTCGTAGATATTCTATTTTTTATCAAAAACATTATTTGACATTTTATGGGACTCTGAAAAACTACCGTGCTAGGCGGTATAACATGCTGAGCAGTATATCTTAGCAAATCCATGTTTGCTAACGGTTATACTCATATAAGCGGATGAGCAACTTGGTGGAGTAATGAGAGCTTAGGGTGTGGAAGAAATACCCCCCTAAATCTCGATGAAGTCACTGGCAGCAGAGTGAGGATTGGGATTAAGTCGTTGGACAAACTGTCTTTTTTGCTTTTAATCCTGATGTCTGGCGGTTCATCTTACTAGAAATACTATGAACCGGCAAGGATCATTTGCCTTAAATAGATAGGCACTGCACATCACAAGGAACAGGTTATCCTTTGATGTATCTAGCCAATGAATCCTCTATGCATTTAGTTAGTCATGGAAAGAGCAGATGACAGAATGGTCCCTAGTCCCTGGCAAAGCGGGGTGCTAAGAATCTCCCGGTTTATGAATACTAAAGAAAAATTGAAAAAAGGGGTAATTGGAATGTTAGAACCATGAAACAGATTAGGAATTTACAGCAAGTGAAGAATGAATTTCTGAAATATACTTTGAATATCTTGGCCCTAAGTGAAACACGTTGTAAGGGCAAAGGTAAGGAAACTTTAGACCAAGGCAATATATATAACTACTCAGGAAGATCAGATGGAGATGGAAGAGAATGGGTAGGAATGATGTTGACACCAAGAGCAGAAAAGGGATTAACCGGGTAGAGAGCTGTATATAGTAGATTGTTACTAGCAAAGCTCAAATCAAAGAAATAGAATATGAGTGTTATAATGTACTATGCCCCAACAAATGATTCCCCTGAAGAAAGGAAAGATGAATAGAATGAAGAACTGAAGAGGGTAATAGATGAGATCCCTGAGAGAGATATGAAAATTGTGATTGGCGACTTCAATGTTAAAATTGGAAAAAACAATCAAGGGATAGAAAATGCGATGGGTGTCGAGGGCCTTGGCGAAGTTGCAAATGAAAATGGAGCATATTTCATAAGTTTTTGTTCAGCAAACAATCTTGTCATAATAGGTACTCTTTTCCAGCACAAGAACATCCACAAGTATACATGGACTTCACCATGGGGCATTCCCAAACATCAGATAGATAACATTCCCATTATTAAAGAAAGAAGGAGGACTCTAAGAAATGTATGAAGCTATAGATGTGCCGATATTGGTAGTGATCATCAGCTCCTCATTGCCTAACTGAAATTAAAACTGAAAGCCCCTAACAGAAAGATGGATAGAATAGCAAGGTTTGATACAACAAATCTTTTAGAAGAAGAGCACTGAAAAATATTTGCAATTCAATGTAGGAATCGATTTGCAGTCTTAGAAACTTTAATAGACAAAGAACAGACCGTTAATGAAGAATGGTGAGATATTGATAACATATATGTCAGTTGATAGTGAAGTCTTGGGACACGCAGTTACAAGAAGAAAGCCATGGATATCAAATGATACTTGGGATACTATAAAAAGGAGACAAAGACAGAAATTGATTTTTGAAAGTTTTCGAGAAAGTAATGAAAATTACAAGGTAGAGCATGCTAAGTATTCCAATATTGACAGTGAGATCAAAAGAGAAGCCAGGAATGACTGGAGAAATTACTTAGACAGTAAAGCAGATGAGGCTATGAATTCGGGAAGAGGATATGTTTTAGGAATTGCTCATAGAATTATTAATGAAATCTCCACGGGGCAAAGAAAAATAATCATATATCAATCAAAAAGAGAGATGGTTCTGTTATAGCAACAGAAGATGAAGAAAGACAAGTTGGAAGGAACACGTAAGTGATATTAAAAATAGGAGATATGAAGGGAATAATTTGATTGATATACCTGAAGCTGATGAAGACCTTGATGTGCCCATGAATGAATTCAGTGTATTTGAAGTTGAAGCTATCCTAAAAAAAAACTCAAGAGATTGAATACCCCGGGATACGATGGAATAACTGCCAAGATGATACTGGATCTATCATATATAAACGATAAAAACGTAAAAAAAAAAAAAACAGGAGAAAGAGAAATAAGATAGAACAGCATACCCGAGTTTACCCTCAAGCAAGAGAACTCCAATCCAGGACTGTGGAAGTCCATGCTACAGAGGCTATTACACTACCAAAGACGAGAGAACAATGGTTTGATTTTGGAGTATCCTCCTAGGAGAGCTGCTTACCATAGCTAAAGTATCTCTTTTACCCTTACCAAGAGGAAAATAGCCACTGACAAATAACTTTGCAACAGTAAGCCCCTTGTGCAAAGAAGAATTGTTTGGTAATCTCAGTGTTGTTGTCAGGTGTATACGGACAGAAGAGAATGTGGAAAGAACACGACAGACTATTCGGTTTATGTGTAGGCAAAAACAAAATGAGCCGTACGTAACCAGAGAGAAGGGGCCAATGTAGTACTATCTGACCAGTCAAAGAATCATTATCATCATCACCATGTTCTACGCTTATCAACCCAAAGGCCTCTGCTAGATTTCGCTAGTCATCTTTCTCTTAAGCTTATATTCAATACTTCTCCATTCATCATTTCCAACTTCGTGCCTCCAATGACAAGTTTGTTTGCTGAACAGCAACTTATGGAATGTGCTCCATTTGCAACTTCCTAAGACCCTCGACACCCATCACATTCTCTATCCCTTGATTATTTTTTTCAACTTTATCATTGAAGTCACCAATCACAATTTTCATATCTCTCTCAGGGATCCCATCTATTACCCTCTGCAGCTCTTCATAGTTTTCATCTTTGCTTTTTTTCAGGGGAATCATTTGTTGGGGTATAGTACATTATAACACTCATATTCCATTTCTTTTATTTGAGCTTTGCTAGTAACAATCTACTATTTACAGCTCTCCACTTGGTTAATGCCTTTTCTGCTCTTGGTGTCATCATCATTCCCTCTCCTCTTCTAACTCCATCTGATCTTCCTGAGTGTATATATACATACACACACAATCACACACACACACACACACACACACACACATATATATATATATATATATATATATATATATATATATATATATATATATACATTGCCTTCATCTAAACTTTTCTTACCAATCCCCTTACAATGTGTTTCACTTAGGGCCAAGACAAAAAAGTATATTTCATAAATTCACTCTCCTCTTACTGTAACTTTTCAATCAGATTCATGGTTCTAACAATCCAATTACCTATTTTCAATTTTTTTATAGTATTTATAAACCAGGAGATTCTTAGCACCCGACTTTGCCCGGGACTGGGGCCCATTCCGTTATCTTCTCTTTGCATGACTGACTAAATTCATTGAGGATTCATTGGCTAGATACATCAAAGGATAGCCAGTTCCTTATGATGCGCAATGCGTATCTAATTAAGGCAAGCGACCCCTGCCGGTTTATACAAATTCCAGTAAGATCAACTGCCAGGCATCAGGAAGCCAAAGAGACAGTTTGTCCTTTGCCTCAAAGCTAATTCATAACCCTGCTGCCAGCGAGTTTATCAAGATTTAGGGGGGCATTTCCTCCACACCCAAAGCTCTCATTACTCCACAAAATTGCTCATCCGCTTATACGAGTATACTGTTGGTACACATGGATTGCTAAGATATACTGCCTAGCACAATAAGCTTGGTCCTTATATATTAACTGAATTCACTCTACATATCAATTTAAATTCTTATTTTCCCAATGTAAATGTGTTAAGTGCATCCAAATAATTATTTCTTGGCTAGATTAAGGCAAATGTACATGAGGCGAACTTTGAATTTCCCAGAGGAATGGCTTCAGGCCAACGAGTGGAGTATTAGATAATGGTAAACAAGTAACGATGTCCTTGTGATGCGGATAGCAGATCTACTATATTGACCTGAATGTGGGCCAAATGACACTGAGGTTGAAGAAAGGTGCCCACTCCTGAATCCCTGTAGCGATGTACTTTTGAAGCTTGGCATGAAGTACAGGTGTGGACCCAATCCTTAGCATCCTTAGTAATACCATGTTAAATTAACTTCATCTCCAGTAACTGTCCAAAAGATTGGCGCAAGCGATGGGAGAGGCCATGAATGAACTACCAGTACAAATGTCACAGAGGATGGTGGCAATGGAGTCGTTGAGGGGGATGTCTTCCCAACAAAGGGATGTGCAGGAGGGCAGCATCAACCAACGGTAAGACACAGTAGTGAGGTGGAATGCAGGAGGAAGCTGGACACTCCAGTGGTCACCAATGTACAAGATGCCAGTTAGGTGATAACTGAGAGGTGAGGTAAATGCAACCAATTTTATTTCAACAGACGGTGCAATTTTATACAAGAGTTTCAGAGAAAGAAGGTCGCAAAAATTCAAACCGAATTCACAAAAAGACAGTCATAACCAGGTTCTGATAACAGTTAGGTGTAATAGAGCGAGATAGCAATAAAAATTAAAATACTTTTACAGTGGACAAGCGTGTTTGAAACACGTACAGTAAACTGTTATCACAGTCACCTAGTTTTTTTTTCTTTCTTTTTTTCTGCTGACTCTTCATTGCAATAACAAAATAGGCATAGTTTTTTGGAAAACCCCTGCACTATATGTTGGGATATGTTCAATCCTGCATTTTAAGGTTTTATCTGATGTATTTGCCTTTGCATGCATATTGTCTTGTATGGTTTGTCGAACAGCAGTGGAACGTTTTTAACATTGAGGATGATATGAATCTCTGTCACTATAATAGTCAGGAAGCTTATCTATGAGGTTTTTTGAATATTTTAATAGTTTTCTTTGTGCATGCACCATCAGCATGCTCAACTTTGGCCAATGTATCTGTATCAAAATGTTTTACTTACTTACTTACTTTGATGGCTGCTTTTCCGGTCCCATACAGCAGGGGAACCCCACTCTCTACAGGACCTCCACTGTCATTTTACCTTGTTCATTCAGAGTATTTAACTGTCAAAAGACTCTTGAAATAAGAGTCTTCAGTTTCCTCTTGAAAGCCATAATGTCTTCAATCATTTGAATGTTTTTGGGAGCTTATTTTATAGTCTCGGGGCCGCATATTTAAAGGCTCTGGAGCCCAAAGTGGACATAAATCTAGGTTCCAACAGTATGAAGTCATCTGTAACTATTCTCGTGTCGATACGATTTGTTGGCTGCGCAATATGTAGCAATTCTCTTAAGTATTTTGGACGACCGGTGTAAATCGATTAGTATAGGGGTGATCCTTTCTCTAGGTGGGACACCTTTTATCAGTCTTGCTCCTCTGTTTATTATGTTTTGTAATTTCCTAAGTTGCACTTTTGGTAAATTGTAGTAGATAGAATTTTGCCTAATCCTTGCACTTTCCAGTAGTATGGAAAATACAAGAGATCTTCCTTGCCATTTTCCACACTATAATATTAACCAGAACGCACAAATAAACCTAATAAGTAGATACAATATATACATTACAAGAACATGGGATACATTTGTAGATATCTCCAGATTAAAATCACTTTTTGAGCAAGAGACTGTGGTATACAACAAATAAGGGAAGTCATGCAAAGATTGACTATTCAAAATGTGATTATATGCCAATGCATTATATATCTTAACCACATCATGGTAGATTCTAAAATGTAAAAACATATTTCGGTAGAAAAAAAAGATGGGCCGCAATAGTACCCACAACATATTTCACTTATAGAAAATGTGGAAAAAAAGTAATTTTAGCGATATCATGGCTTTTCTGAAAGCAACAAAGCGAATAAATCCAACACTATTCACATCAAATGAATCATAGGTAGGTATTCCTAACATTAGGTTATTATTTGGAGGTATTAGTTACATTTACATTTGGAAAATGAACATTTAAGTTGATTTGTATCAAATTGTTTCGTGTCATGGAGAATGCTCATTTTAACTAAGGGTACCCACCATTAAAGTCAATTTCTGAAGAAACGGCTACCACTGTGTTTGTAGGAAATGAAGTTTCGAATTTCTTAGAAAATTTTACTATAAAGAAATTATCAAACCTTTTGCACTCCGAGCTGTGAGACTAATTGGAATACCCACAGCCTACTCCACTTCCTCAGGACAAAATATAGCTTCATCCAGATTCTTGTGCAGTGCAGAGCGCACATACTGTACCTTCCAAGAACCTCAACACTTGTTCAATAGCAGGCAGGCAGGTGCCTTCTTGGCCCAATGAACATATGATGTTATCTACTGTATACTGCAGCTGAGGCAAAGATTACTTGCAAATGAGAACCATCTCAGGCTATGTGACATGTGGTGGGGAGAATAGTACCAGCCACCTTAAGATATCTGATTTTGTGGTATGGTGTTAGCTTGCTTTCATGTGGTGCGTTACCCATCCCCAGTGCCAATGGCAAACCCAGTGGAGTAACAGCTAGCTGATCATTTTACTGTATTAATCAGCAACTATGGCATTTGCAGGAAAATAACTGAAAGTGAAAGGAGTGTCCATAACACCATTAGCTGTGCCAGCAGCGACAATAACAAAGCATTCCCCCACCTTTAGGTGGAACCTGACGTCTTGTATTTGTTGCTGGTAGCTAGCTGAATGTAGTTCACCGAATCAATGCTGTAATTCCTTTTGATAAGGAATCATACCTCATTCACCTAGAAAGCTGGCCTTTCCTTGCCCTGGTGTCATTGGATTGCCATACTGATCCAGCAGAAAGAAACATCTTCCTCATATACACCCTTCTCTTTGAGGTCCTGAAGCGGATGCCTAAGCCAAAGATCAGCACTACATCAAGATCATTGCTGTTGCTTCCAGAATGGCATTTGCCATCCTAAAGACTTTATTCAGGAAATCATTTGAGAAGACTTAATTAGTTGCAAACTATGCACGTATCTTATGGTAAAAAGGCCCAATGGTAAAATTGTCGAAAACAGGCGGTGTGTATGTGTGATACTTTAAATGTGCTAGACCAAGACTTGGCCTACCTTCACGTCATGTTCATGACTTTTGCACCACATTATAAGGCCTGTGTGGGGAAAGGATAATATACATATCTTACGTAGTGCAGGAAAAAAATCCACAACATTATCTGTTCAGGATAATAGATGGTATTGTAAATATCTGACCTTACCAAAAATTATTACGTAAATGAGCCTCATTAACCAATTATCAATCCAAAGACATCAATTGACGTCAAGAGACTTTCTCCCTACTACAGTATATGTGGGGTAAAATCTGAAAATAAATCCATTTTCGAAACTAAGAAGACATACCCTTCATTATTCCTATTAACTTTGAAGAATCTCACATTCCTCTTTCACCTCTTATTTTTCTATTATCAATTAGCTATGAAAAGTAACATATGATCCATCTTAAATCAACCCAGCACTGTAATGTAGAACAATAAAGTACCTATTGTCGAGGACCGGCACACCAAAAATTATATAAAAAAAAAATCTTTATTTTGTTGACATAAAGATGGAAATTGTCATCCTTAAACATCAAGTACATTATTGCCATTTTTAAGCATGATTTAAATAGAAGCAAATTTGTGTCCGATTCCCATCCATATACAGAGAGAGAGAGAGAGAGAGAGAGAGAGAGAGAGAGAGAGAGAGAGAGAGAGAGAGAGAGAGAGAGAGAGAGAGAGAGAGAGAAAGAGAGAGAGAGAGAGAGAGAGAGAGAGAGAGAGTGTGTTGGCTGGGTTTCAAGAAAACGTCACAGCAACGAATGGTTAATTTGTCCGACTTTACTGATAAAGTAAAAGAAAGGGAACGTCTCTATAGAGCCCATTAATGGCTTGCTTTTGGCATCTCATTAAGAAGTTATTTTCAAAAACGTTGTAACTTGATTTCTGAAATACTTCTTTCCCACTTTTATCCCTACATTAAAGGGTCGGTTGCTGCATCAGACATTGTCTATACATTGGCAGTGGTTTTTTTTTTTTTTTTTTTTTTTTTGTCGATCGGATGCCTTTGCAGATATTAACCACAATTATTGGCGGTGGGCCTAGCCTTTGATTTATAGTCTAATAGCAAGGCAGCAGTTTCCTCAGTTATTGGCAGTGAGCCTAATCTTTTGCTAAATAGCAGGACTGCAAGATAGCAGCTGTCCTTTTAGTCGTCTTTCACGATAGGCAGGACGTACGATGGTAGTGTTCTTATATCACTACCACAGGGGAAAGACTGTGGCTGAGATAACTGCCAACCATACAATGTTACCAGAATCTCACAAATTTGCGGATTTCGGGAAAAATAGCAACGGACAAACCCCTGCATAATAAGATAACAAGAAAGATAAATAAGTTTCTGTATTCAGATGATAATAAAATACCTGCATTAATGTGCAATTTTAATTCCAAACCAAGCAGCATGCATACCCAGGATCTATTAAAAAAAAAAATCAATATGGCAAACTGAGTTGAAATTATGAGTGCTAGAAAAAGTTTCTTGCTTAAAAGATATGTCTATCAAAATTTTACGCATAGGTTAAATAGGATTCTCGTTGGTTTCCTTTTTTGTTTGACTCGCAAATATCAAAAACATCATTAAATGAATTACGATAATACTAGATATCTACTTTACCTCTTTATATGCTATTCAGCCAAAACACTTCTTAAAGAATTTATTATACATCTAAATTTAAGCAACTGATCCATTATTTCTTATTGAGCTGAGAATAATATGAAATACTATTAAGAATATAGAAATGAACTGTAAGAACTGTTTTCTGTAACATCACGATCATAGAAAAAGAATAAACCATTTTAATTGTTCAATGTATTCCACAGTTAGCAAATAAATATGAATAGTGTAATAACAGAGAGAATAAGTTGGAAAAAAAAAAACTTACTATCTTGTATTTTTGTGCGTTACTACAGGACCCATATCATGGTGAAATAAATATAAATGACTTAGCATCAGAACATATTACTTTACGCGCGTCTTCGCTTTAGAAAGTCAGTTCAGTTAGGTGACTCCCCTAGGTCAAAGATAGAACAAACCAGTAAGTAAGTAATTTATCCAAAGAAATCTAATCTATCCTGATTTAGTTCTCATCACATGTTGGAACTCGGTTATATGAAACTTAAAGCAGTATACAGCCCCTGAAATCAAGTATAATGCACATAGAGTACGTGTATGTTTTCCATCAGATGCAACAAAAAATTTTATTCATTTCATATTATGGGAAGAATTTAACAAAAGCAGTTTTGGTGAGACTGAATGGAATACATAAATGAAGAATACCAAATCTTTTGGTCATTTTTTGTGTCAGTTAATTTCTAGCCATAGGGTATTTATTATCTATTGTTTTAGTTAGAAATTGGTGAAATATTACACATATTCTTCTTGTGGATGTGATTATGCGATAGTTGTCCAATTGCTTAATTATTTTCAAAGGATTTTAAGTAATCGTCGATTGACCCAATATAACAGTGAATATTATTGAATGCGAGTAAAAATATTTATAAAAGATTACTGGCTTTCAAATTAAACTTCATTCCATCGGCCATATAGAAAAAAAAAATGTTATACAAAGGAAAATAAATTTGGCAAAATTTAATTAATCAAGATTTTGGAACAATTCAGGAAATGGACTTCTACAATTATTTAGTCAAGACAGGATGTTTTTGTCTGGGATAACTGACATGGATCTTTACAGCTGAATATAGGAAAGTATTTTTTTTTTCCTGAATACGGGTTACGAGGAAACATGTTGGTATTAAACCACTGAGGGATTGATATAAACTATAAAGTGAGGATAGAACATGAAGTAGACCTATTGAGAAAGAATTTTATTGAGGTTCAATACAAACATCTTAAAAAAGTCTTAAAGAGTGTAGGAACTTGATGAAAAACCTCCACACAAAGACTCATTTCAAAAGTAAAAGGAACAAAGAGCATTTTGGTTCGATACCCCTATAATTCCCCCTCAATGAAACTCCCAGGGGAGACCAATTAACTAATAAAAGAGGGGTGGATTACTTCAGTTATTAATATAACAAATTGAGATTGGGAGGGAGGGTTTGAGGAACGAAGAGACTTGGGAATAAATAAAGATTTTCCTTTACTGCATCCCCCTGTTTACTGGAGGTCCAATAGTGTTATCTTTGCTTGAAGAATATGGGGAATTAACAGATCCAATTGCGGGTCATTTTCCTATTCCTATTACGTTTTCTTTTTTTTTCTTCTTTTTTGAATGAACAATCTTATATTCGGTAAATGATAAATCCCTAGACTTTTTCTAGATAACAATCAGGAAGTGAAATGTAGCCCTAAAAACATTTTGTTTGAAAGAGATAAAGAATGAGATCTCATCCTGGCTACGTATTTCTAATTATTACTTGATATTTATGCCTGTTATACCAGAATCAGGATTTCATTTAAGTTATTTATCCTTGCAATGTATAATTCGACTTTATGTTTATAAAAGTAAATTACTGTAAACGGCATCAAAACATATAACAACACAATAAAGAGGAACAAAACCATCAAACATCCAGACGGAAAACAGTAAGTCCCATCTACCCCTGATCGATTAAATATGCAATGCTCTTGTTTTTGTCCTGGGACCAGAGTAAAGAAACAATCGACCCGTCAGGATGTGGAAATAAAACGACAATCTCCTGTCCGGATATACATGGTTAGATCCGCAGCGTGCCAGCTTTTGTTATATACTGGGGTTACAGGAGTTATTTACTAAACGTTTTCGTGACTTTATAGAAGTTCTCGGGTATTTTCATGTTTACAGCCGTTTATTTATAAATTAAAGTATTTTCTAATCTACTTTGGATAAATATTTTTCCCTCACTATCCTTTGCCTAATAAATCTGTTTAATTGTTGTTGTTTTTATTAATTCTTTGGGGGGGGGGGGGCTGTAATTTTTCTGAAGGAGAAATGCAAATGGATTACTTTTAAATATTAGAAAAAAATTGTTCTCATCGCCACATTTACCTTGAATTATGAAGGGCGGTTTTTTTTTATTTCACAGAAAGAAAATACCACATAATCTTAATAATCCCAAAGTAAAGAACAAATATCATAAGAAATTTAAAATGGATGACTGCCATCTTAATCGATTTTTTGTCAGCTTCGTATTTCAAATTGAATCATATATACATATATATATATATATATATATAATATATATATATATATATATATATATATATATATATATATATATATATATATATATTTATATATATATATATATATATATATATATATATATATATATATATATATATATAGCTTATCATTTCAATGGAAAAATAAAACATTCGATCAGTCTTAATTTTGAAAGGTAGCCCAAGAATATGGGGGAACAAGAGTGATAATTATTTGGCAATGCAGTTTCATTTCCTATCTAATCTCTCGTTTGTTCTGTTTTGCAAATCTGAATTTCTTACATACGTAATTCTTTTTAGTCTTCCCTGACAAGAAAACAAATTATACGGTGCAACATGGCAACCATTTTCTTTTCAAAATAATTACGTTCGCTTCGACAGTAAAATGTCCTATTTAAAATTCTTTATGCCAAAGAATGTACAACAGAATTATAAAAAAGGATTGTGCAGCAGAAAATAACACCGATACGCTCAGAGACTACTTTACCTGATGGCTATTGAAGTTTGATAGTTTTAGATGAAAACGTTAAATAGTCCGCTTTATTTATAAATCATAACTTGAAAATAATAGGAACGTGTAAAAGTTGTAAATCTATGGAAAAAAAAAAACTATAAGAATACTGAAAAATTTTAATAGCTATATTGATAATGTTTACCTAAATCTAATGAACTGGCAATCAAATAGAGAATATGCTGTAAACCAGTAAAAACACTTATCCGTAACACTTAATCTATACCAATTATTTAGGGAAAACTATACCATACGGCAAGGAATAGTAACTAATTGGTTTTGAGCTAAAATAGGCCCTCTCTCTCTCTCTCTCTCTCTCTCTCTCTCTCTCTCTCTCTCTCTGTCTGCATATATATATATATATATATATATATATGTGTGTGTGTGTGTGTTTATATATATATATATATATATATATATATATATATATATATATATATATATATATATATATGTGTGTGTGTGTGTGTGTGTGTGTGTGTGTGTGTGTGTGTGGAAAATCAAACGGAGTATCACTAAACCATTATGTATGGCATTTACAAAATATTATGAGAAAGCTTTTGACTCTGTTGTACCGCACGTGTATCACTTACCCCCGTACGCTGTCACAGTACTTCTCTTTCCTGTATTTACTTTAAATAATTTTGTTTGAATTTTTGTGCCGTTCTTACTTGGAACGGCTTACATTTATACTCATGCTGTGTTGAGATAGTTAGTTGCAATTACGCTGTCTCTCAGTTATCAGCTGACTGCTCGCTTGCACACTGGTTACCAGCGGAATGACCAGCTCTCTCCCGCCTTTCCCTCTCACTGCTGTCTTATTGTTTGATGATGCCGCCTTCCTATACTGAATACCGTTGAGATACTAACGCTAGAGAGTTATGGGGTCCTTTGACTGGCCAGTCAGTGCTACATTGGATTCTTCTGTCTGGTATACGGTTCATTTTCCCTTTGTCTACACACACACCGAATGGTCTGGCCTATTCTTTACATATTCTCCTCTGTCCTCATACACCTGAAAACACTGAGATTACCAAACAATCATTGTTCAGTTGCTACTTTCCTCTTGGTAAGGGTAGAATAGACTTTTTAGCTATGGTAAACAGTTCTTCTAGGAGGATACTCCAAAATCAAACCGTTGTTCTCTTGTCTTGGGTAGTGCCATAGCCTCTGTACCATGATCTTCCACTGTCTTGGGTGAGAGTGCTGTTGCTTAACGTTACACTAAGGCACACTATTCTACCTTTTTTCTCTTCTTGTTTTGTTAGTTTTTATAGTTTATATAGAGATATTTATTCTAATGTTACTGTTTTTAAAATATTTCATTTTTCCTTGTTTCTTTTCCTCAATGGGCTAATTTCCCTGTTGGAGCCTGGGCATATAGCATTCTGCTTTTCCAGCCATGGTTGTAGCTTAGCAAGCAATAATAATAATAATAATAATAATAATAATAATTATAATAATAATAATAAGAGTAACACATCACTGAAAGTATCGTCCTTCGCTAGCCTGATTCCAGCGTGCTGAAGTCAAGTTTCACATCAGGGGCAGGACTCAAGAACCAAAGGAAATTACCTTCTCGCTGCTATCCCGAGGACACTTTCTAAGAGAAATTTGATTGGGTATGAGAGCAAGGAGACATGCCAATAACATACGAACCCTTCAAATTATACCTCCTATAGCACTACTTGCCATCACCGGCCGCTTGTATAGCAAAACTTTTTCAGCTCTCCCAACAGCCGTTGGGGGACCAAAAGGCTTCACTCCCCTACAACCTGCTGCAGACGGATCTCCGCATGAAGTTAATCTACTTCGTGCACGAACCTGTATATGTTGCTATCCCAGATGTCTATAATTTGCCCACGAAAGACTTGGTGACCAAAGTCAACGCCCTTGTGAACAGCCACTTCATCACCTTCCAGACCTCCATCAACGTCTCCACTCCTAGCTTACACCCCAGACAACGACCTATCCAACCACTTCCTGGCGCCCATCAGTTGCAGTTATTCTATACCACTCAAAATTCGGGGCTGCTGCCAAGAAACGTGCAAATGTCATTGGCCAGAAACTGGGTAAATAGGCTATGGCTTGCATTGGTGGCCTCCCCTATCACAATTTTTTTTTTTTTTACATGACGCACGTACGGATTGTGATTTTTGGTAGACACGGTTTCTTGCCATTCTCTTCTGCCAAGGCCACTCTCCAGAACACAAAGTAGTTTGTCTAAGTCTGTCGACATCTGCCCGTTTAGCTGCCACCGGATCTGCGATAATCACCAATAGTTATGAAACCCTCACATTATTGTTTGGAAGTACCAAATATATTTGGAAGTTTCTCGTTGCTGACGTCATATTGCCAATGCTCGGTGCGGATATCCTATCCTGATTGATGTAGTTCACCAACGGTTAGCCAAATCGAATTTGTAGTCCTCAACACCTCTCCAAGCTGCCCCTTCCATTTCCTCTCTCCATATCAGCAGACCCACAGATACCTACGTCCACCTCCTCACATCGTACCCAGATGTTTTCCATCTAGAACTTCGTCAAATACCCATGATTCCCGCAAAACATTGTATTTATAACCATATTAAGATGACGGAGCCCCCAGTGTTCGCCAGATGCAGACATCTGTCACTGGATTATTTGGCAGTTGCTATACAACGTTCCTGAAATGGAAGAAATGGGCCTTTGCCAAAAGGCTTCAAACCCATAGTCATTACCGTTACACATTGTCCAGAAGAAAAGATGGCTCTCTGCATCAGTGTAGGGGTTACAGGAACCTGTACATGCAGACAGAACCTGATCACTAACCCCCCCTGAACATTGCAGACGTGACCTCCTACTTGCATGAAGCAAACGTTTTCTCCACGCTCGACCTCCTGAACGGATATTATCAGGTGCCCATGAACCCAGAGGACATCCCCAAGACCGCCATCACCACCCCCTCTGGTACATACACCTTCAATTATTATTGTTTTGGTATTTGTAATGCTGGGGCCACTTTTCAACTTCCGGTGGATGACTTCTTAGGGGATCTCCCCTTCAGTGTATGTTATGTGGACGACATATTTGTGTTCTCTTCCTCCAAAGAGAAACACCTCCCTCATCCCTGCATCGTGCTCGACCACCTACAATAGAATGGTCTTGCAGTCCAGTAAAACAAGTGTCTCTTTGGCGCCAACGAAGTATCATTCTTGCGGCACCGCATCATTCCTGAAGGAGTCCACCTTCTCCCTGGGAAGATAGCAGACGTTCAGTACTTCCCCACGCCCTCGTCCGTCAAAGCACTGCAAGAATTCTTGGAGATAATCAACTACTATCATCATTTCCTGACAGCCATCGACACCACTCTTGCTCCGCTCTACGCCTCCCTCAAGGGCAAGCCAAAAGACTTGAAATGGTGTCCCCTTCAAGAAGTGACCTTCTGCAACGCAAAGAAGGCCATATCCCCCGATACTGCTCTCACTTTTCTTGTGCCACATACCCCTCTCCTTCTCTCCACTGATTCCAGTGACATTGCTATTGCGGCTGTCCTCAAGCAGTGGGTTAACAGCTTGCCCCGCCCATTGGCCTTCTTCAGTAGGAAACTGTCCAAGGCTGAATCCGACTACTCTACCTTCGAACGCGAATTGCTAGCAGTGCACTTAGCTGCCCATCACTTTCACCACTTCTTGGATGGTACGCCCGTTGTACATCTCTCTGACGTGGCTGCATACAATTGTACCCTTAAGCACGTCCCTGGGATAATGAATCCCGTTGCCAATGCCCTCTCAAGAATTATACTGGCCACCATTCACCTGCGATTGGATTACAACACCTTAGCAGAATCCCAACAAAATGATCTGGAGTACCAAGCATGTAGGATATCCTGCATATCCCTTCGTTAGTAGGATGTCCCTCTCGACGATTCCAACGCCACCCTATTCTGTGATATCAGTACTGGTGTACTTGTCCTAGATCGTGAATACCTTCTCCCATGCGCCAACAACTGTTTTATTTCCTTCGTGGCTTTTCACATCCCTCACGCCATTCTACTGCACAGCTGGTGAAAGCAAAGTTCATTTGGTATGGCATTACAAAGGATGCTAAGAATTGGGTCTTCGCCTGTACTTTATGTCAAACCTCAAAAGTACACCGACACACGGATTCAAGAAGGGGCATGTTTCCTACCCTCAGCGGCGCTTTGCCCACATTCCCGTTGATGTTGTAGGTCCCCTTCCCATATCGCAAGGACATTGCTAACTGCTTACCGTCATCAACAGCTCCACTCGTTGCCCTGAAGCCATTCCCATGGAAACTGCAATGTCTGCCCTGTGTACATCTGGCTTACTTTCAGGATAGATAGTGAGATTTGGCATCCCCGAGCAAATTACTTCTGATAGTGGTACCACTTTCCCCTCTCAATTGTGGACATCATTAGAGAATCTCCTGGGTATTACCCTTCATCAAATAACCGCATACAACCCTGCAGCCAACAGTATGGTTGAACGTTTTCATTGCACTCTAAAAGTAGCTTTGATGTCCCACTGAAAGGACTCCAATTGGTTTACCCACCTTCCCTGGATCCTCCTTGGACTGAGAACCACTTCTAAAGATGCCCTGGATGTCTCGACAGCCGATATGATGTATGGTGATCCGTTGGTCGTCCCTACCAAATTATTTTCCAACTGCAACCTCCTCCGAAAATCTCCAGTTCCTACGTCACTTTGTGGGAAAATTTACTCCATACCGCTAGACTTACAAATCCCCAGCAATGCAACATATACTGACAGAGCTGCATAAGGCATTGCACGTTATCCTTCACAATAACATAGCAAGCCACATCTAATGGCCCTTTACACGGGCCCTTTCATCGTGATCCGTCGAACAACGAATGCGTTTTTACAAAACGTTCAAGGGCAAAGAAGACTGGGTCTCCATTGATCGCCTCAAATATGCGTATCTCCTGCAAGATAACTCGCCTACAGAGCCCTCTCCAGAGCAGTGTGCCCTATTTCATATGTATGTCTTTTTAAAGCGGGGGGATAGCCATGTACTGCACATATATCATACATGCTTTATACATCGTTATCACTCTCCCCTCACAATTGAAACCTGTCTATTCCTCTAAGTACTTGAATCATTGTGTTTGAATTTTTGTGCTTCTTGCTTGGAATGGCTTGTATTATACTCATGTTAGGTCAAAATAGAGTCGGTTGCAATTACTCCGTCTCTCAGTTATCACCTAGCTGCTTGCTCAAATACTGTCAAAATTTCATCAGTAGAAGAAAAGATTTCATAGATAAGAAAAAGATGAATCTTATGTGAGAACACATGGAGATGTCTAAACAGGAAGCACAACAATCACAAAACTACATCAACGATGCCAAGAAGAAGCTTTCAGAAATTTATATTGGGGAAATGTGGGAATTAACATTAATAAGGCATACCTCAACAGCTTACGAATTGCAGATGACATACTTCTGGTTAGTGTTTCATGTGAGAAATTGCAAAAGATGATAGAAAATTTTAAGAAAGAAGAAATGTAGGACTGAAAATGAATATGAACAAAACTATGATAATGTTCAACAGAAGATAAATAATGGTTATGAACAAACCTCTAGAAATTATTAATTAATATACATACTTAGGACACACAGTTCCCCTAGAACGGAAATTAAAAATAAGTACAGAATGGATAGCTTTTGGAAAAAAATTAGAATATTAAATGTATTATGCCATTGTCTCTAAAAAGAAAAATATTTAATCAGATGCTCTTACCAGTATTAACTTATGCATCAGAAACTTGGAGCCTTACTAAAAACCTTAGAAGATAAGCTAGTTACAACTCAAAAGAGCTATGGAAAGAATCATGATGAGTTTACTGCTACGAGACAGTAAAAGAGCAGCATGGATGTGAGAGCAAACTGAAGTAAAATATATTCTAACATGTATGAAAAAGAAATGGACATGGGTAAGACTTATCATGAGAATAATAGATAATAGAGGAACCTTTAGAATGACAAACTGGGTCCCTATAAATTGAAAATGAAGCAGGGGAATGAAGTGAAGACGCTGGATTCACAAACTAAGAAAATTTGTGGGTAGAAACTTGCATAAAGACCATAAACAGACAGGAATGGAAGGACATGTCTGAGGCCTTTGTTTTACAGTGGACTAGTGATTGCTAATGATTTATATATATATATATATATATATATATATATATATATATATATATATATATATATATATATATGTGTGTGTGTGTGTGTGTGTATACATACACACATACATATGGCTTATTTGAATATATATATATATATACATTAAAATACACAATTTTCCGTGTATTTATGATAAATAAAATAACCCACAATGTATGAAAAATAGAAGTTTATTTAGCTTTCGAAGGGACCATCTCCCTTCCTCTTCAGAATACAAATGGTTACAAATTTTTTAAAAAGAGGTACAAAAAGGTTCTTAAGAGATAAAAAGCCCGTTACAGTCTTAGCGAATATTAACAGCATTTCACGGTGGTTTGTTTACATCGTTTAACAATTCCTTAACAATAGTTACATTGTTTTTTACAATATTATTTAAAAACTGATCCAATTTAAAATTACTTTGATATATATTAAAATTATTAGAATTCTGAATTAAAACAGCTTCAATCAGTTTCCGTCTATGTGTATCAGGCATTGATATCAATTTGTCCATATTCTTAAAATCTATTGGGTGATTTTCCCGTGTCATATGTTTAAAAACAGCGCTATTTTCATCACCTCTTCTAATGGAATCTCTATGTTCTCTTTTTCTTCTCTCAAAATCTACTGATTCTCCTATGTAAACTTTATCACACGAACCACATGGTAGTTTATATATACATGCTTGTTTGGCAGCCTTTCCTTTCCCTGATTTTGTCAACACCTTTTTAATAGTTAAATTATTTTTATATACCCCAACTACTTTGCAACTTTTTAGGCAGGTGTCAAGTAATTTGTTGTCTTGGCCTGTTTGAGGAATGACAAGAAGACACTCATCGTCTTTTAGAAATGGTTCTCTTTCTTTTGCAACATAATATGTCTTCCTTGCTTTTAAGTGTGCCTTTTCGATAAAACCAGAATCATAGCCATGACCTTTGAAAACCCTTTTAAGATAACTTATTTCAAATTCAAGAAATTCGTGGTCACAAACTTTATATGCCCTTAAAAATAAGTTAGAAATAACCCCCAATTTTGTAGTTCTTGTATGGTTTGAAAATGCATGTATATAAGAATCTGAATGCGTTTCTTTCCTGTAAACTTTGAATTTAGGACAGCCAACTTCCGGACGGATTACCAGTGTGTCCAAGAAGGGTAATTCATTATTATTTTCTATTTCAACTTTAAATTTAATTGAAGGGTGGAGATTGTTTAAAGACACTAAAAAGTTATCAATATTAAGAGAACATGGAACAACAGCAAAAATATCATCTACATATCTCACCCATGTAATGTCAAAATCTAAAATGTCAGGTAAAAGTTCTGTTTCAAAAAATTCCATAAAAATATTTGCTAAAACAGGAGACAGAGGGGAACCCATGGGAAGACCATATATTTGAGAGAAAAATTGACCGTTACAAGTAAAATAAGACTCAGAAACACACAATTCTATCAACTTTATAAAAATATCATTAGGTACAGGTATACTTAAATCTAATGTATCAATTTTGTTACTCAGGTACTGAAGACATTGTTGTACTGGGACTTTGGTAAATAAGGATTCAACATCAAAACTGACTAACTTTTTGTTGTGAAGATCAATATTTCTAATTCTATCAACAAAATTACAAGTATCTTTTAAATGAGAATTTGATATGGTGCCAAGACATGGCGAAAGTAATTTTGCTATCCACCTAGATACATTGTAGGTTACACAATTACGGGTTGAAGTAATTGGCCTCATAGGTACTCCTTCCTTGTGAATCTTCGGTAATCCATACATGTGGGAAAGAGATGGTAAATAAGCCTGAAATTTCTTGCACAACTCGGGATAATCTTTCTGGAGGAGAGATTTTAACATCTTATTGTAAGTTGCCTGCCATCGTTTAAGTGGATCCGTTGTTAGTTTCTTGTATGTAGATTCGTCACTTAATAAACAATTCATTTTTTCTGTATAAGTATTAACGTCTAGAACTACAATTTTATTACCTTTATCTGCTTTTGTGATAAGAATGTCTCTTCTTTTCTTCAGATCGTCAAGTGCTCCTAAAAGACTCTTTGGTAACTGTTTTTTAAATTGCAGATTACCTAGTATAGTGCCTAAAATAAAACCTTTAACAGTAGATGAATCTATATCCTTGCCCTTCAATTTTAGATTATTTTCAAACTTAGCAAAATCTACAAGAAAATCAAGAATGCAGTCAGTTGATGGTAGCAGAGAAAACGAGAGACCATATCCGAGAATACATTTCTGCTCTGTAGTCAATTGAAAATCTGACAGATTAACAATATTATCCTGTAAACTATATTTAAACCAAGGGCTGTTTTTAAAAATCATTTCGAACTTATGAGACAGTTTACCTTTCATCTTAAAACACTCACGTCTTGAAACTCCATGTGCATAATCAAGAAGACCATTTAATTGCTGGGGTCCAAAAGTTGTAAAACGTTCGGTTACTTCACAAAATTCACGAATTCTTCCCCTCAACTTCTGGAAAGCTTCTTCTTTCTCTAACTGGACATCAGCAATTCTCTCTTTTAATATTTCTTCGTGGACAATCGGAAAGGGATTGTCGGTGGTACCTTTATAAACAAAGGGTTTCATCGTCTTTGGGATCACACACTCATCATAACAAGTCTTCAGGAATGAAAGTTGCACTTTTTTAACATGAGCTTTCACTAAACATTCTTTATAACGATTGTAGCTATTTCTAATCGCTGGATAGACGTAAAGGACCTCCATTCTTGAAGAAAATCACAGGAGACAGTAGGAGATATCCGTGGGCACTGAATACATTAAAATACACAATTTTCCGTGTATTTATGATAAATAAAATAACCCACAATGTATGAAAAATAGAAGTTTATTTAGCTTTCGAAGGGACCATCTCCCTTCCTCTTCAGAATACAAATGGTTACAAATTTTTTAAAAAGAGGTACAAAAAGGTTCTTAAGAGATAAAAAGCCCGTTACAGTCTTAGCGAATATTAACAGCATTTCACGGTGGTTTGTTTACATCGTTTAACAATTCCTTAACAATAGTTACATTGTTTTTTACAATATTATTTAAAAACTGATCCAATTTAAAATTACTTTGATATATATTAAAATTATTAGAATTCTGAATTAAAACAGCTTCAATCAGTTTCCGTCTATGTGTATCAGGCATTGATATCAATTTGTCCATATTCTTAAAATCTATTGGGTGATTTTCCCGTGTCATATGTTTAAAAACAGCGCTATTTTCATCACCTCTTCTAATGGAATCTCTATGTTCTCTTTTTCTTCTCTCAAAATCTACTGATTCTCCTATGTAAACTTTATCACACGAACCACATGGTAGTTTATATATACATGCTTGTTTGGCAGCCTTTCCTTTCCCTGATTTTGTCAACACCTTTTTAATAGTTAAATTATTTTTATATACCCCAACTACTTTGCAACTTTTTAGGCAGGTGTCAAGTAATTTGTTGTCTTGGCCTGTTTGAGGAATGACAAGAAGACACTCATCGTCTTTTAGAAATGGTTCTCTTTCTTTTGCAACATAATATGTCTTCCTTGCTTTTAAGTGTGCCTTTTCGATAAAACCAGAATCATAGCCATGACCTTTGAAAACCCTTTTAAGATAACTTATTTCAAATTCAAGAAATTCGTGGTCACAAACTTTATATGCCCTTAAAAATAAGTTAGAAATAACCCCCAATTTTGTAGTTCTTGTATGGTTTGAAAATGCATGTATATAAGAATCTGAATGCGTTTCTTTCCTGTAAACTTTGAATTTAGGACAGCCAACTTCCGGACGGATTACCAGTGTGTCCAAGAAGGGTAATTCATTATTATTTTCTATTTCAACTTTAAATTTAATTGAAGGGTGGAGATTGTTTAAAGACACTAAAAAGTTATCAATATTAAGAGAACATGGAACAACAGCAAAAATATCATCTACATATCTCACCCATGTAATGTCAAAATCTAAAATGTCAGGTAAAAGTTCTGTTTCAAAAAATTCCATAAAAATATTTGCTAAAACAGGAGACAGAGGGGAACCCATGGGAAGACCATATATTTGAGAGAAAAATTGACCGTTACAAGTAAAATAAGACTCAGAAACACACAATTCTATCAACTTTATAAAAATATCATTAGGTACAGGTATACTTAAATCTAATGTATCAATTTTGTTACTCAGGTACTGAAGACATTGTTGTACTGGGACTTTGGTAAATAAGGATTCAACATCAAAACTGACTAACTTTTTGTTGTGAAGATCAATATTTCTAATTCTATCAACAAAATTACAAGTATCTTTTAAATGAGAATTTGATATGGTGCCAAGACATGGCGAAAGTAATTTTGCTATCCACCTAGATACATTGTAGGTTACACAATTACGGGTTGAAGTAATTGGCCTCATAGGTACTCCTTCCTTGTGAATCTTCGGTAATCCATACATGTGGGAAAGAGATGGTAAATAAGCCTGAAATTTCTTGCACAACTCGGGATAATCTTTCTGGAGGAGAGATTTTAACATCTTATTGTAAGTTGCCTGCCATCGTTTAAGTGGATCCGTTGTTAGTTTCTTGTATGTAGATTCGTCACTTAATAAACAATTCATTTTTTCTGTATAAGTATTAACGTCTAGAACTACAATTTTATTACCTTTATCTGCTTTTGTGATAAGAATGTCTCTTCTTTTCTTCAGATCGTCAAGTGCTCCTAAAAGACTCTTTGGTAACTGTTTTTTAAATTGCAGATTACCTAGTATAGTGCCTAAAATAAAACCTTTAACAGTAGATGAATCTATATCCTTGCCCTTCAATTTTAGATTATTTTCAAACTTAGCAAAATCTACAAGAAAATCAAGAATGCAGTCAGTTGATGGTAGCAGAGAAAACGAGAGACCATATCCGAGAATACATTTCTGCTCTGTAGTCAATTGAAAATCTGACAGATTAACAATATTATCCTGTAAACTATATTTAAACCAAGGGCTGTTTTTAAAAATCATTTCGAACTTATGAGACAGTTTACCTTTCATCTTAAAACACTCACGTCTTGAAACTCCATGTGCATAATCAAGAAGACCATTTAATTGCTGGGGTCCAAAAGTTGTAAAACGTTCGGTTACTTCACAAAATTCACGAATTCTTCCCCTCAACTTCTGGAAAGCTTCTTCTTTCTCTAACTGGACATCAGCAATTCTCTCTTTTAATATTTCTTCGTGGACAATCGGAAAGGGATTGTCGGTGGTACCTTTATAAACAAAGGGTTTCATCGTCTTTGGGATCACACACTCATCATAACAAGTCTTCAGGAATGAAAGTTGCACTTTTTTAACATGAGCTTTCACTAAACATTCTTTATAACGATTGTAGCTATTTCTAATCGCTGGATAGACGTAAAGGACCTCCATTCTTGAAGAAAATCACAGGAGACAGTAGGAGATATCCGTGGGCACTGAATACATTAAAATACACAATTTTCCGTGTATTTATGATAAATAAAATAACCCACAATGTATGAAAAATAGAAGTTTATTTAGCTTTCGAAGGGACCATCTCCCTTCCTCTTCAGAATACAAATGGTTACAAATTTTTTAAAAAGAGGTACAAAAAGGTTCTTAAGAGATAAAAAGCCCGTTACAGTCTTAGCGAATATTAACAGCATTTCACGGTGGTTTGTTTACATCGTTTAACAATTCCTTAACAATAGTTACATTGTTTTTTACAATATTATTTAAAAACTGATCCAATTTAAAATTACTTTGATATATATTAAAATTATTAGAATTCTGAATTAAAACAGCTTCAATCAGTTTCCGTCTATGTGTATCAGGCATTGATATCAATTTGTCCATATTCTTAAAATCTATTGGGTGATTTTCCCGTGTCATATGTTTAAAAACAGCGCTATTTTCATCACCTCTTCTAATGGAATCTCTATGTTCTCTTTTTCTTCTCTCAAAATCTACTGATTCTCCTATGTAAACTTTATCACACGAACCACATGGTAGTTTATATATACATGCTTGTTTGGCAGCCTTTCCTTTCCCTGATTTTGTCAACACCTTTTTAATAGTTAAATTATTTTTATATACCCCAACTACTTTGCAACTTTTTAGGCAGGTGTCAAGTAATTTGTTGTCTTGGCCTGTTTGAGGAATGACAAGAAGACACTCATCGTCTTTTAGAAATGGTTCTCTTTCTTTTGCAACATAATATGTCTTCCTTGCTTTTAAGTGTGCCTTTTCGATAAAACCAGAATCATAGCCATGACCTTTGAAAACCCTTTTAAGATAACTTATTTCAAATTCAAGAAATTCGTGGTCACAAACTTTATATGCCCTTAAAAATAAGTTAGAAATAACCCCCAATTTTGTAGTTCTTGTATGGTTTGAAAATGCATGTATATAAGAATCTGAATGCGTTTCTTTCCTGTAAACTTTGAATTTAGGACAGCCAACTTCCGGACGGATTACCAGTGTGTCCAAGAAGGGTAATTCATTATTATTTTCTATTTCAACTTTAAATTTAATTGAAGGGTGGAGATTGTTTAAAGACACTAAAAAGTTATCAATATTAAGAGAACATGGAACAACAGCAAAAATATCATCTACATATCTCACCCATGTAATGTCAAAATCTAAAATGTCAGGTAAAAGTTCTGTTTCAAAAAATTCCATAAAAATATTTGCTAAAACAGGAGACAGAGGGGAACCCATGGGAAGACCATATATTTGAGAGAAAAATTGACCGTTACAAGTAAAATAAGACTCAGAAACACACAATTCTATCAACTTTATAAAAATATCATTAGGTACAGGTATACTTAAATCTAATGTATCAATTTTGTTACTCAGGTACTGAAGACATTGTTGTACTGGGACTTTGGTAAATAAGGATTCAACATCAAAACTGACTAACTTTTTGTTGTGAAGATCAATATTTCTAATTCTATCAACAAAATTACAAGTATCTTTTAAATGAGAATTTGATATGGTGCCAAGACATGGCGAAAGTAATTTTGCTATCCACCTAGATACATTGTAGGTTACACAATTACGGGTTGAAGTAATTGGCCTCATAGGTACTCCTTCCTTGTGAATCTTCGGTAATCCATACATGTGGGAAAGAGATGGTAAATAAGCCTGAAATTTCTTGCACAACTCGGGATAATCTTTCTGGAGGAGAGATTTTAACATCTTATTGTAAGTTGCCTGCCATCGTTTAAGTGGATCCGTTGTTAGTTTCTTGTATGTAGATTCGTCACTTAATAAACAATTCATTTTTTCTGTATAAGTATTAACGTCTAGAACTACAATTTTATTACCTTTATCTGCTTTTGTGATAAGAATGTCTCTTCTTTTCTTCAGATCGTCAAGTGCTCCTAAAAGACTCTTTGGTAACTGTTTTTTAAATTGCAGATTACCTAGTATAGTGCCTAAAATAAAACCTTTAACAGTAGATGAATCTATATCCTTGCCCTTCAATTTTAGATTATTTTCAAACTTAGCAAAATCTACAAGAAAATCAAGAATGCAGTCAGTTGATGGTAGCAGAGAAAACGAGAGACCATATCCGAGAATACATTTCTGCTCTGTAGTCAATTGAAAATCTGACAGATTAACAATATTATCCTGTAAACTATATTTAAACCAAGGGCTGTTTTTAAAAATCATTTCGAACTTATGAGACAGTTTACCTTTCATCTTAAAACACTCACGTCTTGAAACTCCATGTGCATAATCAAGAAGACCATTTAATTGCTGGGGTCCAAAAGTTGTAAAACGTTCGGTTACTTCACAAAATTCACGAATTCTTCCCCTCAACTTCTGGAAAGCTTCTTCTTTCTCTAACTGGACATCAGCAATTCTCTCTTTTAATATTTCTTCGTGGACAATCGGAAAGGGATTGTCGGTGGTACCTTTATAAACAAAGGGTTTCATCGTCTTTGGGATCACACACTCATCATAACAAGTCTTCAGGAATGAAAGTTGCACTTTTTTAACATGAGCTTTCACTAAACATTCTTTATAACGATTGTAGCTATTTCTAATCGCTGGATAGACGTAAAGGACCTCCATTCTTGAAGAAAATCACAGGAGACAGTAGGAGATATCCGTGGGCACTGAATACATTAAAATACACAATTTTCCGTGTATTTATGATAAATAAAATAACCCACAATGTATGAAAAATAGAAGTTTATTTAGCTTTCGAAGGGACCATCTCCCTTCCTCTTCAGAATACAAATGGTTACAAATTTTTTAAAAAGAGGTACAAAAAGGTTCTTAAGAGATAAAAAGCCCGTTACAGTCTTAGCGAATATTAACAGCATTTCACGGTGGTTTGTTTACATCGTTTAACAATTCCTTAACAATAGTTACATTGTTTTTTACAATATTATTTAAAAACTGATCCAATTTAAAATTACTTTGATATATATTAAAATTATTAGAATTCTGAATTAAAACAGCTTCAATCAGTTTCCGTCTATGTGTATCAGGCATTGATATCAATTTGTCCATATTCTTAAAATCTATTGGGTGATTTTCCCGTGTCATATGTTTAAAAACAGCGCTGTCCTAAATTCAAAGTTTACAGGAAAGAAACGCATTCAGATTCTTATATACATGCATTTTCAAACCATACAAGAACTACAAAATTGGGGGTTATTTCTAACTTATTTTTAAGGGCATATAAAGTTTGTGACCACGAATTTCTTGAATTTGAAATAAGTTATCTTAAAAGGGTTTTCAAAGGTCATGGCTATGATTCTGGTTTTATCGAAAAGGCACACTTAAAAGCAAGGAAGACATATTATGTTGCAAAAGAAAGAGAACCATTTCTAAAAGACGATGAGTGTCTTCTTGTCATTCCTCAAACAGGCCAAGACAACAAATTACTTGACACCTGCCTAAAAAGTTGCAAAGTAGTTGGGGTATATAAAAATAATTTAACTATTAAAAAGGTGTTGACAAAATCAGGGAAAGGAAAGGCTGCCAAACAAGCATGTATATATAAACTACCATGTGGTTCGTGTGATAAAGTTTACATAGGAGAATCAGTAGATTTTGAGAGAAGAAAAAGAGAACATAGAGATTCCATTAGAAGAGGTGATGAAAATAGCGCTGTTTTTAAACATATGACACGGGAAAATCACCCAATAGATTTTAAGAATATGGACAAATTGATATCAATGCCTGATACACATAGACGGAAACTGATTGAAGCTGTTTTAATTCAGAATTCTAATAATTTTAATATATATCAAAGTAATTTTAAATTGGATCAGTTTTTAAATAATATTGTAAAAAACAATGTAACTATTGTTAAGGAATTGTTAAACGATGTAAACAAACCACCGTGAAATGCTGTTAATATTCGCTAAGACTGTAACGGGCTTTTTATCTCTTAAGAACCTTTTTGTACCTCTTTTTAAAAAATTTGTAACCATTTGTATTCTGAAGAGGAAGGGAGATGGTCCCTTCGAAAGCTAAATAAACTTCTATTTTTCATACATTGTGGGTTATTTTATTTATCATAAATACACGGAAAATTGTGTATTTTAATGTATAT
>NC_090733.1:54556566-54579066 GCF_036898095.1 Palaemon carinicauda
GCTTATTTGAATATATATATATATATATATATATATATATATATATATATATATATATATATATATATATATATTGCTGAGTTTGAAAAATACATTGATTTCATTCCTAATTTGGAAAAATTATATGGAGGTAGTCAACTTCTTAATGAAAACTTGAATGCTTAGTTCTATTTGGAACTGTAAACCATATTTCACTATTACTAGTCTTTTGGACATGTTTCCACTACAGTTCTTTCTCTTTTATTATTATTATTATTATTATTATTATTATTATTATTATTATTATTATTACTTGCTAAGCTATAACCCTAGTTGGAAAAGAAGGATGCTATAAGCCCAGGGGCCCCAACAGGGAAAATAACCCAGTGAGGAAAGGATATAAAGAAAAATAAACGGATTTTGAGCGAAGCGAAAAATCTATTTTTGGGTGAGGTAGCCATGTCGTCCTGATGGAAGTTCCTTCATTAGTAGCTTAATGAAGGAACTTCCATCAGGACGACATGGCCTAAGCCCAAAGAATATTCTAAGAACAGTAACAACATTAAAATAGATATTTCCTATATAAAGTATAAAACTTAACAAAACAACAGAAAAGAAATAAGATAGAATAGTGTGCCCCAGTGTATCCTCAAGCAAGAGAACTCTAACCCAAGACAGTGGAAGACCATGGTACAGAGGTTATAGCACTACCCAAGAATAGAGAACAATGGTTTGATTTCGGAGTGTCCTCCTAGAAAAGCTGCTTACCATAGCTAAAGAGTCTCTTCTACCTTTACCAAAAGGAAAGTAGCCACTGAACAATTACTGTACAGTAGTTAACCCCTTGGGTGAAGAAGAATTGTTTGGTAATCTAAGAGTTGTCAGGTGTATGGGGAAAGATGAATCTATAAAGAATAGGCCAAACTATTCAGTTTATGTATAGGCGAAGGGAAAGTAAACCGTAACTGGAGAGAAGGATCCAATGTAGTACTGTCTGGCAAGTCAAAGGACCCCATAACTCTCTAGCGGTAGTATCTCAACTAGTAAACTGACTTTAATCGACTCAAATTTAATCTTGGCTACTTATCTTAATGAGGAGAATTCCTATTGTTAAGTCTTTTTACCGATCTGTTTGATGGTCAGATGTGGGTATTCATGATACCCATGAAAATTGGAAGGGTATCACTGAAAACTACATTTTTTTTCAGATTTCAGTCTACTAAAGAAAACTAGTTCACAAAAGATATAGTTACTACTGAGCTATAAGAACAATTATCAATAATGCCTTCTGTTTGTGATGATATATTGAAAAAATTTTACATGGCTCAACAGCGGACACGTCCATACCTTTGGGGACTGCGATTGAATTATTCGTCATCACAATATATTTGAATGGACCTGAGAATCATTATTTATAAGCTACACAATATGCCGTCTTCTATTCATCTATAGTTTATACATCGAGCATTCTCCTGTAGCTAGGGTGTCTGTTAGGTCGTCATGGTTTCTGTTTGCAATATGACAATGGTCAAGCTGGCAGGTTCAAGCTTGTGAACTTAGGCCCATACCCAAGTCTTAATCTTACTTTAATTATTCACTAGGAAAGTGCCAAGTCTCTCATTACATCCCCTACAATTGACCACCAATTAAAAGAATATAAAGGAGATTGACTGATTGATTTTAAGCTTTCTGGCCTCCTGACATCAAAGGTCATTGACGCCGATATCATTTATTATATATAAAGAGTAAAAGAATATTCAATCAAAACCATAAAAGGAAAGATGTCATTATAAAAGTTAAATAGCTTTCCTAACACCTGCTTCTGAAATAAATTTTAAAATGCCGCTAGCATAGTACAAGATATCAAGTCCAAGAATCTTGGCAAGGATGAACCTTCCATTCTCACCTCGAGCCTCAAACAGATATCTATTTCCCAAGTTGCTATAATCGGGGCATTCAGTTAAAAAAGGCCTCACTATTAAGGGTACCAAACAGTCGTTGCAATATGCTTGGTGTTGGCCATTTAGTGAACACGAGTGTGTCAACTGAGTGTGATTGATTGATTGATTTAAAGTTTTCAGGCATCCTGACATCTAAGGTCATTGACGCCGGTAACATTTAATTTATGTATACAAAAATAAAAAAATAAAATCAACTGAGTGTGACCAAGGAGGAGACAACAAAGAGTAGTCTCCTACTTTCGGGGCATCATGTTGTATCTCCAAAAGGATATAACATTCGTTATTTCTCTCATCTTATTTTCAACTAAATTATCCCAATGCTGTTGCCAGTTATTATAAAACAAATTCTTAATGCTAGGTAAAAAATCATTACAGAAAGTGGGATACCTTCTTGGTAGCAACTCAGCTGCAGCAGTCATTGCCAGTAAATCTGCCTTCTCATTTTCAGACACACCTACGTGTGGTGTAACCCAACAAAATCGAACTGTTATACCCCTTAGTCCAATATTAAATAGCCACTCTAAAATCTTCAAAACTAAAGGGTTATTGGAATTAAAAACATCTAAAGCTTGTAGGACACTCCTTGCATCACTAAAAAGAGTAAAATTGCCCTCATCTTTTAACGCTATTTTCTCAATAGAGCTTGGTAGGCCACATAGTTCAGCAGTAAATATAGAGGATATCTCCACAATTAAAAGCACTACTATATACTCCAAATCCAATGCCAGCATCAGATTTGGAGCTACCAGTATATATTAAGGCAACTCCCTCTGTTTTTCAACATGTTCCATAAAAAGCGACCTGGCTTCTAAGTCAGCCAAGTTCTTTTTTATACCAATGAATTTTTTACAAAAAGATATCTCCGATAAATTCCAGGGAGAGGTTGGTGATATCCTACAATGGAGCACTTTATTTCACCCTATTACTAGACTATCTACAAATGTTTTTACGTAGAAACCGTAAGGATGGGGAGATTATGGGTGTAACTCAAAATAATCACAATGTCTTATAAGGTTTGCAGTCTGACAGGCTAAAGAATTAGGAAGTCTCTGCTACCTAAACTAATACCAAACAATATAAGACTTCCGGTAGGTGTCTATAGGTAATTCTCCAACATCAACAAGGAGGCTTAGGATAGGCATAGTTCCAAAGGCTCATGTGGACATTCAAATACCAGTAAGGTGTGTAGAATCTAAAACTTTTGATCAGCTTGGGGTGGCTGAGGAGTGTATTTCACACCCGTAACTATTTTTTTTTTTTTTTTTTAAATTAAGGCCTTGTATAATTTTAAAAGAGTTTTGTATTCTACCCCAATGATGCATGGGACAAAACTTTCAAAAGATTCCGAGCCTCAAGATATTATACATTTAAAGCTCTCAAATGAGGAACCCATGTAAGCCTACAATCAAATATCAACCCTAGAAATCTAGCTTCACTTACACATGGGAACTGTTGACCTTTGAAGTATAAATCCGCGTCTGGATGTACTACCCGAATATGACAGAAATGAACAACAACAGTTTTGCTTGTTGAACACTTAAATCCATTCATATCGGCCGCTCTGGAAAATTTTGTTAATTGAAAGTTGTAGTTTTCTCACAACCATTGCCAGTTTAGCTCTAGCAAATGATATAGAGACATCATCTACAGTTTATGTTGAGAGAATATCTTTGGGAATGACGGAGGATATTACATAAATGACTAGTGCAAATAGAGTTACACTTAGCAATGAACAATGGTAGCTCTCCACTTAATCCCAATTCATGAATGGTTTCAAGTATACCATATCTCCACGCAGTATTTTATGCCTTTTTAAGTTAAAAAAAAAAGACTGTTAAATGGTGCTGTTTGGAAGCAGAGGCTTCACAAATAGAGTATTCCAGTCGTATTAACACATCAGTCATTGAGGGCATTTTTGTAAATACACACTGGATAGGTGATAAAATACCCTTCTTTTCCAGGTGCCATATTATTCTTGCATTGACCATCTTATCCATGATCTTACATAAACAAAATTTCAATGCAATTGGTTGATAATTTGCAGCTAAAAAACTTATCTTTACTGGGTTTTAAAAAGACTAAAATAATTGCTAGTTCCCAAACACATGGATAACTATGATCATGCCATATTATGTTAATAATGCTTGAAATAAATAACTTGGTATTAACAGGTACATGTTTAATCATTGTATATGAAATTCCATAAAGTCAGGGGGCTGTATCATTACACATAGCAAGTGCAGAATCAATTTTTTTTTCAGTAAAAGAAGAATTGTTTGACTCTTCATTTCCTGTGGCTCCTATACTGATGACCAAGAACTGCTTCACACTTGCATGATACACTTGAGAAATAGTCAGCCAAGGCATTGCTAAACTCAGTTGCTCCAGTCATATACTATCCATTAACTTTTAATACTAATGGTGGGTTGGGGGGAATTTACCTGCTATCTTTACATTCCTCCACTCAGAAGATGGTGGTGTTCTACTGTTAAATGGAGGAAACAAAAGACACCCAAGTCTGGCGCCTACTTTCTTTCATGGCACGACAGAACTGTGCCCTACATTATTGGTATATGATGAAATTCTCCTCAGTACGGATTCTGCGTAATTGAGTTAAAAACCTTTTTGTGGCTCTGTGCAGGGTAGTTAGTTCTGAAGACCACCAGGGGACTGGTCATAATTTGAATAACCCTGTTGTTTTGGGAATTGAATTGACTCCTGTTGTATGAAGGGTTCCATTCGGTGAGTCTATGGCATCATTAATATTCTCAAATTGTCCTGCCTTCCCTTCAATTTTGCTTAGCTCATGAAATCTATCCCAGTCTGCCTTGTCAAGATTGCATCGTGGCGATCTCTGTAAAGGTGGACCATTGTTGGTGTTTATGACTGGTGCATGATCACTAGTATGCCAATCATCTAATGTCCTCCCATGAAAACCGAGAAGGCAATTAGAGATTGCAATTGATAGGTTAATGCCCAATAAGGTACCTGTCTGAACGTGCAAATGCATGAGCTCTCCTGTATCAAGTCGTCCCACATCTTCATTTTTCACAATTAATGATACAATGTTGCCTCTTGTGTTTGCTAAAATATCACCCCATAAAGGATGTCTACTATTAAAATCCCCCAACAAGAGAAATGGTTGTTGTCATTAGGAGGCAAATAAAGAGCGCAAATTGTGTATTTTCTTCCTATATCAATTTGTACAACCACTGCCTGCAGAGGGGTATAAAAGGGTGAAGATATTTGGGGAACATCTCTGCGAATGTATGTAAGACTTCCGCCATGGCTCCCTGATTGTTGATCATATGGTGTCCTTCCTATAGCCAATATACTCTCGAGGATATGGAGTATTAGCATGAAGCTTGCTCTCATGTCGACATATAACCATAGGGGAGTGCTCATGAATGAGGAGCTTTAGTTCTTCATAATTGCCCCTTAAACCCTGACAATTCCATTGTAGAATGGAGGAGAAAACTATGCACTCTTTCTGGGAGACATCTTGGATGACGTCTTTCCATTGGCAGTTTTTTATTTAACATTATTTCCTATAAGCTTCTTTAGAGAGGGTCTTGATAAATTAGGTTTTAAATTTGCCTTTTCAATGTTCTTTTTACCTAATTCTCGAGGGGGATGGTGAACCTTAACTTGGATCTTTGATTGATTCAAATTTGTTGAAGGTTCATCTTTTTCATATAAAATATTGTACCTATTTGCTCTAAGTATACTTGCATTTCTCGTTGGAGGGAAGAAGGATGGCGGTCTCCCTCTTTTGTCAATTGAAAGATGGAGAGTCATTAGGATTATGCACCTCCATTATGACAGGTGCATGCAATAACTCTCTAGCATAGGATTCCTTCACTAAATCTGACAATGATTCTACTCGAGATGAGAGCCTTGGGCTTTTCATCCGAGGTGTGGCAGGTTTAGAAAAAGAAGGTGATGCCTTTTTGACGAGTGCCACCGAATCTAAAGTATGAGACATGATTAGAGCCTTGGCAGGTATTTCAGCAATAGGATGCTTTACATTACCGGGTCTAGGTGGTGTTGTAATTATTTCTGTATGTCCTGCATCCTTAGATTGTAAAGCCTTGGCGTAATCTATGGGTTTTATTAGAATTCGCCTAGCACATCCTACACTGAAATGCTCTGCATCTGATTCTGAACAGAAGCTTCTTTTATTTTATACTGAGGAGATTTTTATTAGTAGCTTTATGATTCTGGATACAATTAGTGCACTATGAAATAGAAGTGCAGGGTCCATGCTCAGGATCCGAACTATTTTCGCAGATCTTACCACATTTGCATACTCTTGATGGATGTCCAAATTTATAGCAATTATAGCACTTAAAAGGTTTCTATTTATAGACACAAACTGGAATCCTTTCATTTTCAATGTATACATAAGAGGGTACGTTATGGTCTTGAAATGTTAAAATAATCATAGTGGTTCTTTGAATCTTATGAACCTTCCATATTTCTCTAAGGCACATATCTTATAATTCTTCGTCATTAAATTCATAAATATTTTTTTTAAAAATAACCCCTCTACCATAACTGAAATTCAAATGCAGCTTGATATCTACCATTAAATTTTATTTTATCCTTATATTATTTAGCATAATAGACTATGTTCTTGATTTGGCACTAATGGAAATATACTTCTTGCCAAATCTAGCAATATCTCCACGCACTATAGTGACTCCTTTCTGTTGTATTAGTTTACTAAATCTAAAATAGTTGCACTCTTCTCTCTTTGATGCTCCAATTATCCACATTGATAGTTTAGGGTTTCTTTCTCTTATACAGTTTATTTTCGGGTACATAAACTCATTTTAATTCCAGTCACTATGGCAATATATGTCGTAGGTCTCTAGGAGCAGTATTGCATAGTGCTCCCATAATCTCGCAATTATCAATTTTCATACTTGGTACTTTACAACTGCTTTAAAAGCCTCCTCGTGATTAACAAAACCGATCCATACTTCGCATTTTTATCATCCCTAAAATTTATACTTATTTCAATTATCTTACTGTAAGCTTTAAAAGTCATCCACAAGGCTTCTTAATGACAACTTACTGAAAAATTGCATATATGAATGACTTTTGATTTCTGATCATTGGAGTGGTCCTTTTTCGTTCCTAAGACAGTAACAGAATTTCCCCTAGTAAAATTGGCAGAGGACGTTAACAGTACCAGGGGGGGGGGGGGGGGGGGATTCAGCATATCCAGGTGATGAGGAGTCAGTGTTTGAAGGGTCCATATTCAAAGGTGGGATTTTCTTTTTTGGTTGTTGTTGGTTATTTGGTTGGTTTACCTGCTTGAGAATTTTAAGAAATTATCATACGTTATGAAGGAAATTTGCATTCTCCACTATCAGCACAATAAGAGTATAATTCCAAGATTGTCCACTCCATACCCTACCTGAAGGATAGCACCAAAACAGGTGTAGGCTAAACACACCTGTTAGGAGTGAGAACAAGAAAATATGGAATCATTCTCTCCATAACAGTAATAATGGGCTTCCAGCCAAAAGCCAAGAGTCCCTCCTCAAGAATTGGATTCCCCCGGATTCCGATGACCTAATCCTTTAGAATAGTTCTGCCAAAAAGGTTCAAACCATCTTCAGGATGGCTGAGATCATCCAATACCCTCCCATGTAGATTTAAATGCAAATACCTCCCAACTGTGATCCTTTCTCTCATTCCTCTAAGCAGACAGTAATAACGAATGTAGCAATATCCACAGTATTTGAATAACAAAATAAAAATAAATGAAAAAATTAACAAATAAAATATAAATATGTATATGCATATATATATATATATATATATATATATATATATATATATATATATATATATATATATATATATATATATATATAAATAAATTTAAAGGAAATAATACTCATAGAGTTAGGACAGCAAGACAAAAGAAAGTTTATAGATTTATGAGAAGGTTGAAGTAATACTGAGAAGAATAAATAGGTGAGAGAGCCTTATTGCCTTACCTTATTCTATGTTTGGGTTCCCCCAGGTCCCTCAATGTGAGGCACCTCGTATATCCACCAGAGAGTTGCTAATGCATCTTCTGGTGTATTTTGCATCTTCGGATGGTCTTGGATGCATCTAAGGTATTTATCGAGTTTATTCTTAAACACATCTACGCTCATTCCTGATATGTTTCTTAGATGAGCTGGCAGTGCATTAAATAGTCGCTGTATTATCGATGCTGGTGCGTAGTGGATTAATGTCCTGTGCGCCTTCCTTAGTTTTCCTGGTATAGTTTTTGGCACTATTAATCTACCTCGGCTTGCTCTTTCTGATATTTTTAGCTCCATGATGTTTTCAGTAATTCCTTCTATTTGCTTTCATGCTTTTATTATCATGTAGCTTTCTCTTCTCCTTTCTAGACTGTATAGGTTTAAAAATTGCAGTCTTTCCCAGTAGTCAAGGTCCTTAACTTCTTTTATTCTAGCAGTATAGGACCTTTGTACACTCTCTATTTGTGCAATATCCTTTTGGTAGTGTGGGTACCATATCACATAGCAGTACTCGAGTGTACTACGTACATAAGTTTTGTAAAGAATAATCATGTGTTCAGCTTTTCTTGTTTTAAAGGGTCTGAATAACATTCCGATTTTTGCTTTACATTTAGCCAACAGTGTTGCTATTTGGTCGTTGCATAACATATTCCTATTTAACATTACATCAGGTCTTTAATTGCTTCCTTGTTTGTGATTGTTTCGTTATTAGGTCCCTTGTATGCATATACCATTCCTTCTCTGTTTCCATAATTTATTGATTCGAATTTATCGGAGTTAAATACCACCCTATTTATCGCCGCTCATTCATATATTTTGTTTAGATCACTTTGTAGTGAGTTCCTATCTTCATCACAAGTAATTTCTCTATTTTTAACATTACAGTCTATGTCTAAGATCATAATAACAAACAACAGTGCAGCTGATACCGTACCTTGTGGCACGCCAGATATTACCTGATCTTCATCTGATTTCTCGTCATTTGCAACCACTATGTTTTCTGTTTTGCAAGAATTCTTTTACCCATTTTCCTATCTTTCCCACAATATTATGTTTTCTCATTTTTTTCTCTAATATATTATGGTCTACCTTGTCAAAGGCTTTTGCAAAATCTAGATAGATCACATCTGTGTCTTTTTCATTTATCATATTTTTGTACATGTTTTCATAGTGTGCTTTCAGTTGGGTTTGTGTACTTTTTCTGGGCACAAAACCGTGTTGACCTATATTAAACAAATTATTTTTAACTAAATGATTCATTATTTTCTTTTTTGTTACCCTCTCATACACTTTCATGATATGTGATGTTAGACTTACAGGTCTATAATAGCTTGCCTCTAGTCTTGATCCACTTTTGAAAATAGGGGTTATATAAGCTAATTTATGTTTAACATATATCTCGCTCATATCTACACTTGTCATAGCAGTATTGCAAGCGGCTTCGCGATAGTGTGTGCATTTTTTTCTAACAAAATCGCTGGAACTCCATCTGGTCCGGCTGCTGATCCATTTTTAATTTCGCTTATAGCCTTGACAATAACTGCTTCATTCATATCTATATCCGTTAGATATTCAACATTTTCTTCTCTCATTTCTGTTTCATTGTTCTCATTCGCAATTCTTGACGTGAACTCACTCCTATATTTCTCTGCTAATATGTTGCATATTTCCTTTTTTTTATTTGTTAACCGTCCTTCAATCCTTAGAGGGCCTATTTCTAATCTTTTTTGCATAGGAGTAAAGTACTTTGGGGTTTTTTTGATATTTTGAAGTGTCCTTTCTTCTAGGTCTTTTTTTCCATTTTCTTTCAATTGTATGAACTTTTGTTCTGCATTTTCTATCTTATTTTTATTTCCATCATTTTCCACATATTTTTTTTCTTTTGCAAGATTTTTCTTCCATTTTCTTATTTTCTGAAATTAGATCCTTCTGTCTCTTGGTATGCATGTCTGTTGTTTATTGTTTTTTTTTGGTACATATTTTTCAACAATTTTTTCCAGTATTTTGTACAGTATGTCCGTATTTACCTGTATATTATCACTTACGAATACATTTTTCCATTCTTTGTTCAGTTCTTCATTTATTTCTGACCATTTTATATTCTTACTATAAAAATTATATTTTCCATATCCTTCCCAACATTTTGTGCTTTGATTATATCTGCGATCACTTGCTTTGGAATGGACTATTAATTCTATGACATTGTGGTCTGAAATTCCCATGTTCTACACTATTATTTCTTTAACATATAATTCACCTCACTCACAAATACTAGATCTAGGACATTGTCCTTTCTTGTTGGAATGTGGTTTATTTGTTGTATATCATGTTCTAATAGCATATCCTGAAGCTTTTCAAATTGCCTCTTATCTTCTGCGCTACTATTACTCTCTTTTTTATATACAACTACTTTCTTCTATCCGTTCTTTCCAATCCACGAAAGGAAAGTTAAAATCTCTGGATAGGAGTATATTCCTGTCCTTATGGTTTCTACATATATCATCTATTTTTTCTATTATTATGTCAAACTCCTTAGTATTTGCGGGTCTGTAAACAACGATATTCACTAGTTTTTCAAATTCGAATTCTAACGCAATCAATTCACATTCTGTGTTGCTGTATTTTTCACAGACTTTTCCCTGATTTATGTCTCTTCCACATATTGCGGTTCCCCCTTGATCCCTATTTGTTCTGTCTGATCTATGTGTTTGGAAACTCTTTATCTGGTCATCACTGCCAGTCTCTTGGGAATATCATGTTTTACTTATATTTAATATATCTATTTTTTCAATTTGGGTTAGTTCTTCTAAGAACTCTATTTTCCTTTTAGAGTTACTCGTGACTAAACCCTGTGCATTCATCACTATTACGGTTTGTGTTTCATCCACATTATTTAATATTGGTAATATGGATTTTCCCATGCTTCCTTCCTGTTCTGATATGATGTTTTCTTCATTTCCAGGAATTCTGTCATTAAAAAATCCAACTTTTCTATCATATTTGCTCTTTCGCCTTCATATTTATTTTTGTGTGTATACCTCCAATTATCCTCATATCTGCACCAACCCCTGGCATTATAGATGCATTCTTTGTAGTTGGGCTCTAAATGTGCATATTTGAGTTGAAAGGCATCATATCTTGGGGCCTTTTGTGCGTAGCGCGGTATGTACTCGGCTTGTTTTTTTGTTTCTATTTTTGTTTCATTTTTGCTTTCATTTTTCTTTTCTGTTTGCTGAGTTTTTTTTACTTTCATTCATGGTTGCAGGATGCATATATCGACATTTTTTGTTGAATTTGCATCCTTTTCCTTCTTTTAGGTTTTTGCATATTCTTGGATGGAGATCTCTGCATTCGTCTCCATATCCGTCTAGATATGCACATTTACCATATATTTCATAATTATGGCATATCTTTGGATGCTTGTAGTAGCATCTTTCGCCAAATCTGCAATTCCCTATTTTCAGCAAATTGCAGACTATATCTTTCTTTTATTTTTTTTCTTGTTCTTGCTCTTCCCTAAAAGTATGTAGGTCTGGGTAGAGTCACTTGGGTCTATTATTTGTTTCTATCTGATAATTCATTTCTTTGTAAGTATGTTGTTGGATGGCATCATAAGTTATATCAATGACTTCCTCTGCATCCTTACACATATCCTGTTCATTTTTCTCTTCTTCTTCTTCTTCTTCTTCTTCTTCTTCAACTATTTGCAGATTTAGTCTCGACTTAAATACATTTTCTATCCAGACTAAGCATGTTGAGCAGAATACCTTTGTGTCTCTATTTTTTATTTTTTTGGAACATGACAGGTATCGCATTTTCTAATCAGTTGTTGGGGATTAATAATGGAATACTATATCTTACATGTATTGCACCATTTTGGCATTCTTTTTCCCAATGCATCAATCAACATATTCACCATATTGGACTTCTTATTGTTCTTTGGTGCAATGTGTTGATTGATGTAAACTTTCTTTATAAGTCTCTTTATCACTTGGATCTTCTTTGGAATTTCTTCTATTATTTTGCTAATGGTTTCTGCAGATTTGCTCCAGTTTCTTGTATCATATTGTTTCAATATGTCTGCAAATATTTTTCCGTCACACTGGTTGGAGCTACTAGCGACCTCTGTTATCAGATGGTCGAGTTCTTGTTTCGCCAACTCATGGAATTTACTTTTGCTGATTGCAGCAATGTCCCTCCAAGCTTTACCTGTATCATAGAGCGCCATCTTGATCAGATTTTCAGTAATTCACAAGATAACTATCCTATGCCGACGTTTTATATCACTTTTCTGACCTCAAACTAATCACCGACTATTCACGAAAAGTTGTAGCTATAATGCACTCGATAGCCTTTTGTTATCCGCGTTAAATCAGGATATTTATCGGGTCGCACAAGTGTACTCATTCACCGGCATAGAGAGAGAGAGAGAGAGAGAGAGAGAGAGAGAGAGAGAGAGAGAGAGAGAGAGAGAGAGAGAGAGAGAGAAATTTAATTTCAAACTGGGGGAGAAATTTCCTTAAGTTTGAGAGCCCTCTTGCCCATCACAATTCTTCAACAATATGAACAAACCACATGACTCCGCTAAGATATTCTCTCATTAAGAGGGAATATGTAGGAGAGTGTATTTCACATATCCTCTATGAAGAAAACACCTATATTCCATATCGATGCCATTCCAAGCAACAGGAACATTTTCCCATTTTCTGTATACAGAAAATCGAAGCCTCTTCTGGAATGCTCAGATTTCCCGCACACAGATTCTAGTACAACCAGGATGCAGAAGCGTAGAAATATTAGTCACCAAACACTATTTATGCTTACGTAGTGGCATGGTCTATATGACTGACGAATGCTTCAAATTCTTGTTTATATATACAACTAAAAAGGGCTCCCGAAAACCAGGCGAGGTTAACTTTAAAGTAATTACCAGCCAACGGGATTACATCCCACCCTGCAAAGGCATCAGTGACATGAGAGACGAGAAATGTCTATGCACCTACACCCTCATCTGGTGTACCCATTTTATGGCAAGATATGCAAGTCCAGAATTGGCATAGTGAATCTTAATAACACAAAAAGGTGGCGAAAACTTCAGCAGCATGTCTGAAACCGCAATATGAAATATTACAGTACGTTCATAATTGGGGATCATCAAAGGTCGTTATCAGATATAATGGACTGTTCACGTTATATAAGAAATCATAGGTGTAAAGGTATACATAAGAGTACATCAATAAGTTTTTTCTCATAATTAAATATATATATATATATATATATATATATATATATATATATATATATATATATATATATATATATATATTCATATATATATATATATATATATATATATATATATATACACACACACACACACATATATATATATATATATATATATATATATATATATATATATATATATATATATATATATATATATGTGTGTGTGTGTGTGTGTGTATATATATATACTAATTTTTTCTATCATTACTCATGGCAATAATTTGTTTATCTAATTTCTTTCTATATGGCCCTTCATTTTCAAATTTTTCATTTTAACCCTGCAGTAGTGCGGTTCGGTAATTTGCATGGTTGATGTGATGGGGTATTGTAATCACCACTTTAAATATTTAGCCAATTTATTACTTTTTATTATATTAAGTGTGTTCTGAAGTAGTATATTTATTGAGAAACGACATCTACAATATATTTTATAACATGTGTTAAGAATATGTTTGCATAAAAGTTGTCCTACCATTTTCTTCTACCATGTATTCATTCATCAAAAATATAAATGTATTTCACATATTCAACATCTTTAAGGTTTCAAAATTAGTTAATATGGTTTAATGCCAATTGATTTGGTATTAAATTCGATCATAAACTCAATAATACTTAGTGCTAGTTAAATAGTATTGTAATGAATGTTTTATTACAAATAGAGATAATCTAACAGAGAAACACGATATAATTTTGTTACTGTATAACTCTAATAAATGTGTTTTCATGCATTTAAAGTATAACAAACACCAATATATTTTAATGTATTCATTGTCTTAAAAACAAAAGCAAATGAGTACTCTTTTTAAAATGGTCACATTGTAAATAAAAGAACATAATCTTCTCACTTTTGATGTCACTGAAAACCATAGAATAAAAAAGAATTACAATATAGAATTTTATATGAGAAATATTCAACCATTTTACTATATTGATATACAAGTAAAATAAACAATAAGAATAATATACCTCTCAATAAAAGGTACAGTGAATAGTGTGTTAGGGTGTGGTATACTCCGGACACAAATAACATGTTTACAACCCTAATTGGTCAGCAAGTAACTGAGTGGATCACTGCTGCCAGAAAAAAGCATAAAAATACAAACATCACCTGGAATATGATATAAACCACGCAGCACTGGAATGTTAGGAGCTTGGAAATATAGTTTGTGTACTGTATATAAAAACAAACACCACACAAAAGGCTGTGCAGATTTTGTCAAATTTTTTACCTGGGGCAAATAATGACCACTATGAGATAAGTAGGATTCTAACTTTTTTTTACAAGAAGAGGCAGACTTTTTTTAGAGGTGGATTATTCTTTAGAGGTATCTCTATCTAGAAACAGGTTTAATGACAAATTCTGCAAAGGTATCATGCAGGATGCAGAAAAGTCACTTCCTGAAAATGAAAGGCAATATACTCAATAAAATAATATACATTTGGAAACGTATAGGCATAGAAAAATTTTTCATCTTAAAAAACCTATTGAAAGACAATTATGGCAATTGTTTAAAACTAACTCCATGGAAAAATATATTAAATATATTTGTGTATATGAAAGAGAAAGCTACAAGGATTATAATAGTTTTAGACGTCTCAAAGACTTTAGTCCATCCGCGTAGATTTCATTTGCTCTTGGGTAGAGTAATCACTTTAAGCATTTAGAGAGTTCTTATGAACTTGTCTAGCTTATTCCATGTTACTATTTACTACATCTGCTAGAATTGCATTCCCTATATTTTTTATTTTGTATAAAAAAAAATTGCCACATTGAGTGGTATTGTATCTTTTATATTCCAGTTTGTATCGTTTACCTCTGGACTGATTTGGGGTAAACGTGAAAAGATTGTTGTAAACGATATTTGTTATTCCTTTAAGCATTTTAAATGTTATCTGTCCCCTTAGTCATCAAGTTTGTAGATCAAATAAGTTAAAACATTCCATCCTCTGTCTATATCCAAATTGGCTTAGTATTGGAACTAGTTTGGTGGCCCTAGCCTGTAATACTTCCAGTGTATCTATATCCATCTGAATACTTAGAGCCCAGAATTGGACTCAGTATTCTACATGGGTCTTACTAGCGATGCGTACAGCTTTAGTAGAATGTCTATTTCTCTGTCTTTAAACTCTCTCTCTTCGTGTAACCTATTAGTTTTTGTGGTTTCTTTTCAGCTTGTATGCACTGTTTGGTGACCTTCAAATTCTCGCTGATAATAATATCGAGATCTTCCTCGTAGTCCAAACTTTTTATTTTATTACCCAGCAGCGAGTAATCTGATAATGGGTCACTACATATCTATAACCTATGTGCATGACTTTGCATTACCCACAGTTCAAAGGCATTCGCCATTTTCAGGACCATTTTCTCAGTTTCATTAGATCTCCTTTTAAGGCTTCTATGTTTTCTGTGTAATCAGCACCTATGCCTAGTTTAGTATCATCGGCAAATTTGGCTATTCTGCTAGTTAATCCTAAATCTATGATGTTGATATAAATCAGATATAGTAATAGGCCAAGGACGGATCCTTGAGGTACTCTACTTGTAACAGCTGGCCACTCTGAAGCTTCTCCATTAATTATAACTTTGTTAGCCAATCTTCGGTCTATTAGCTGGCTCGTCAATGATGGCTAGTGCTCTACTTTTGATCATTAATGCTTTATGAAGAACTCTGTCAAAAGCCTTTTGAAAGTCTAGGTATAGGATGTCTATTGCCCTGCTTTTGTCATAGATGCTAAACATGTGGAAAAATTCCAACAGATTTCTTTTGTCTGAAAGCATATTGACTGTCTATCAGAAGATTGTTTTTCTCTATATATTGAAATATTGAATCTACTCCTATTAATGATTAATTATTATTTAATATTTATTATCACTTATTATTCATTATTCATTATTTGCTATTTACTATAATTTACTTATTATCATTTATTTATTTATTTATTTATTTATTATTATTATTATTATTATTATTATTATTATTATTATTATTATTATTATTATTATTATTATTATTATTATTATCAATTGCTAAGCTACAACCCTAGTTGGAAAAGCAGGATACAATAAGCCAACAGGAAAAATATCCCAGTTAGGAAAGAAAACAAGGGAAAATGAAATATTTTAAAAACAGTAAAAACATATCTCCTATATAAACTATAAAAAACTTTAACAAAACAGAAGGAAGAAAAATAATATAGAATAGTGTGCCGGAGTGTACACTTAAGCAAGAGAACTCGAACCCAAGACAGTAGAAGATCATGGTACAGAAGCTATGGCACTACCCAAGACTAGAGAACAATGGTTTGAGTTCCGGGTGTCCTCCTTTAGGAGCTGCTTACCATAACTAAAGAGTCTCTTTTATTCTTAAAAACAGGAAAGTGGCCACTGAATAATTACAGTACAGTAACCCCTTGGGTGAAAAATAATTGTTTGGTAATGCCAGTGTTGTCAGGTGTATGAAGACAGAGAATGTGGAAATAATAGGCTACACTATTCGGTGTGTGTAGGCAAAGGGAAAAAGATCCGTAACCAGAGAGTAGGATCCAATGTAGTACTGTCTGCCCAGTCAAAGGCCCACATAACTCTATAGTGATAGTATCTCAACAGGTGCCTGGTGCCCTGGCCAACCTACTACCTATGTTTGCAATCATAAATATAAGCATAGATATATCCTAATAAACCCAGCCGCTAATTGTTGTCAAAATATCCTTTATTTCTAAAGAAACTTTTTACATCAGACCTGAGGGAAAATTAATTTCGATTCTAAATAATAAAACCTGATTTCGAAAAGAATATATAAGGAAAGTCGAGATGGAATTATACCTATTGTGATGGTTAATTATTCAAATCAACATTAATTTTTTTTAATTACATTTGGGGTATAACTTTCAGCCCTGGTCAGCGAAGATGCAGTCATTACCTTTAATTTCCCTTTGCAAACGTTTTCACAGGAACAATTGATTCGATATATATATATATATATATATATATATATATATATATATATATATATATATATATATATATATCTATATATATGTATATATATATATATATATATATATATATATATATATATATATATATATATATATATATACATATACTTATATATACATGTATATATACTTAAATATACATATACATATATATATATATATATATATATATATATATATATATATATATATATATATATATATATATATATATATATATATATATTCATATACATGTATACAGTGTGTATATATATATATATATATATATATATATATATATATATATATATATATATATATATATGTATATATATGTATATATATACATAAATATATATATATATATATATATATATATGTATATATATACATATATATATATATATATATATATATATATATATATATATATATATATATATATATATATGTGTGTGTGTGTGTGTGTGTGTGTGTGTGCGAAGATACACGAAAGAAGAATTGTGAATAAAAAGTTTATCCAGATGGTATCAGTGTAAATCATCGTCAAAACTAAAGTCCAGAATGATGGTCAAATTTAATCGTAATTACCATTCGTTGTGATTTATCACCTTCCTAGTTATGTGTGTGGGAAGTTCGCTATCTTCCCAACTTGGTCCCTATGGCGCGCTTCTTAACTTTGATATTTTCAATGAAGACATATATCACACAATATCCTTGGAAGTACTGTATATCACGGATAATGCTGCAGGTTACCAAAGTTTAGTCATCAATAACTTCTGGGACCTAAATTGTAGATTATTATTTGTTCATTGTCTGTATCGAGGGAGGATCCCATCTTAACAAATTGATATACACCTTAGAGATATCATATTCTTTAATGATTCACGCGATTTAATTTAGGTAATGTATCTACTCAAAAACAAACATTACATAATATTCTCTTGTCAGATGCGAAAGACATTTAGTCTGTTAGATATTAGTCACGTCTTCTCATTAATTAAATAGAAACTATTAGATACTAGTCCTTCTACCATCCTCGATGGTTGTTAATCCACAAAAACATTCCAAGTTATTTTTGCCTTTTCCGGTGGACAAAAAAATTGTTAAATCGTTCAAGACATAAATAATCCTAATCTTTATTCAAATAATCAATGTTATTTAAACGCTCCCTGCATAACCAAACGTATTTCAGCTAAAAGTCCAAGGAGGATGACAGCTCTTCTTAATACACATGGAATCTTGTAAATACTTACTTGTTCTTTTATACAATTGATATATGGTGTTTTAAAATTTTACTGCTACCACACAGGTAATAACAGGTATGACTTGTTAGGTGCTGTCCTAAAAATTATCAAAATGTTAGGGTGCTTTTGCACCGCACCTTATGGCTAAGAAGTTTTTAGCAGAGATTTAGTTGATAAACTATTTACTCTCAAAGGTACAAGAGCAAAAGTATGTTTTAGTGTCATGTGTATGTGTATATATATATATATATATATATATATATATATATATATATATATATATATATATATATATATATATATATATATATATATCAATCATCAGTTGTTACTAGTACACTGCAGATTAAAGGTATCAGGCATTTCCTTCCACTCCAGTGTGTTCATGGTTTTTCTGTGCAAGTCAACATTCGCTAACTTTCTTTTTTCGTCAATCCATCATCTTCTCTTCCCTTTCCTGCTTCTTTTGCAATCTCCAGGGACCCTTTCTGTTATTCTTAAAGTACATCATTTATCTGCCATTTTCATGTGTGTCCTGTTCACATCAATTTCTTTTTCTTAGTTTGTTCTCGTATCCATGTTACACTTTTTATGTCTCTTAGTTTTACACGCATCATTATTCTTTCCATGGCTCTTTGAGCTGTATCTAGCTTATGTTCTAAGTCTTTAGTAAGGGTCGAAGTTTCTGATGCATAAATTAATGCTCGTAAGACCAGTTAATTAAATAAATCTCTTTTTAGAGAAAGTAGAATTTTACATTTCATAATATCATTTTTTTTACTAAAAGCTCTCCATTACATGCTCGTTCTTCATTTAATTCCTGGGGATATTCTTACTGCCTGTCCTAACTATGTATATTCAGAGGTTCATCCATATCTCTTATTTGTTGTCTCTCTGCGTTTTCTTGAAATGCTATCTTAGTTTTACTCATATTCATTTTCAGTCCTTCATTTCTGTTTTCTTTATCAAAATCTTTTATCATCTTTTGCAAGTCCTCCCAATGATTAACTAGACACAACTATGTCATCAGTAAGTCTTAAATTGTTAAGGTATTTCTTCTATTCTTGCTGTGCATAATTTAGGAGAGATATGGTATCCCTGTCTAACTCCTGTTATTTTTTGTCACTGCATTTTCTTTGAATGCTATCTTAGTTTTACTCATATTCATTTTCAATTCTAAATTTCCGTTTTCCTTATGAAAATCTTCTATCTTCTTTTGCAATTCCTCCCAATGATTCACTAAACAAAACTATGTCATCTGTTAGTCTTAAGTTGTTAAGGTATTCTTCTAGTCATGCTGTGCATAATTTAGGAGAGATATGGTATCCCTATCTAACTACTTTATCAATTGGAATGTTCTCACTATATGTAGTTTTGGAATTGCTTTACTTCCTATATAGATACATCCAAGTGTTGTAACATAAGACTCATCTATTCCTTGTCTTTGGGGGCTTTCATTACTGCTGATGTTTTGACAAAATCAAAAGCATTTGCATATTCTGTAAATGGCATACATAGTGGTTTATCATACTTGGTCAATTTTTAAATTGAACGGTTAATTACTTGGCTATGGTCGATTGCCGAATACCCACTTCTAAAGCCTGCCTATGCTTTTGGTTAATTGAAGTTTAGTTTTTCTATTCAGCCTAATATGATATTAGTAAATAATTTATATATTACAGAGAGTAAACTTGCTGGGCGGTATATACATATGGGTGAAAATCAACACAATATGGTGCGCAAATAGGAATAATTTTTACCTAGCCCCTTCAAATTAAATGCAAAGTCGCTACCAATCATGCCCCAAGAAGATCTAAAAGAAGTTGGAACCTGAGTGCTATCTGCATTTCAGGATTTACCTGACGAGACATCAGTATCATACCATTGAGTTTTCCCCGACTTCCCGACCCACCAGGTGACACAATTGATAACTTTTAATTCGAATTACCCCTAATGAGCCAATATGAATGAAAATTAACATACAGAAATAAATTTCGACCTCATACTGGGATCGAACTGGCAACAAATGGAAAGCCTCTCTTGTAAAGAAAGCATATATATGGAATTAGGAAAGTATCCTATCGATTCTGTGAATAGTAATTACAACAAAAAATTGAAAGAGTCTCTGAAAGGGAATGAATATCTGATAAAATAGGTTTGTAAAACCTTTATAAATTATCCATGTAGGCCAATTATTAATTTTGTATGTTTAGCAGCATATACATTATCCAAGTACCTTATGAATATCCTCACCCCTTTAGTTGGCACCATCTCAGATTTAAATGTAAAAACAACGTAGACCTATTCAACAAATTTAATAATAACAGATGAGCAGTACTTGTAGGCTTGTCAGTTTTGATGTAGTTTCCCTATTCACTAAAGTATTTATTGATGACGTATTGGAATTTCTATCAGAAACCTTAGATAATGGGCAATTGAATTTATCATTTTGCAACAGAACCTTAATAGAATCAATCAAACTCTGCATAAAAAATTGCAAATTTGAATTGAATGAGAAATCTTATGCACCTAACTTTTGCTATGGCCATGAAATACTCCTTATCTGCAGTATTTAGCAATTTATAAATGAACTTTTTCTTAAAGTGCAATATTAAATAACATCATACCTGATAGTGAAAAATGATTTTGTTATACTGACGTCATAACGTGAGTGGCCAGGACATGAAAAGTTAGGTAACTTATTTCATAGATTGAACATCTTGGTACCGTCTATAAATTTCATAATGGAGCCAGAGAATAATTACCTTTTTTTGGACTCAGGTACTCGTACACTCAAGTGTAATAATAGACTCAAGTTTAGTGTACATATACAGCCAACGAATATCTCTGCATACGTGCATTACTATTCAAATCAAACTAACAAAGTTAAGAAATCTGTATTTACTTCCATGTTTTCAAGAGCGTTACGGGTTTGCGGCCCTGGATATTTTGATGATGAAATAAATGACATTAGGACATTAGGTGGGCAAATGAAGTACCCTGAAATTGTATTAGATGGTGAACTAAAAACAGCAAAAAATCATATCGGGGAAAACAACAATACACAAAACCTACTTGCACTGCCTTACAGTAATTCATTTACAGAAATTCCCAAATTTTTCAAATATGCCAACGTTAATGTAGCATTTAATAGTAATACAATACAAAACAGCCTTAATAAAGCATTCTCTCGACATTGCCAAGTAATTCATGTAAAAAAAAATCTATGTTGGTCAAACTGGTGAAGCGATTGAAAAGAGAATTTAAATAAATAAATAAAGCTGTGAGACATGCTCAAGATAATAGTGCCATGTTTCCCCATGCTAGCAATAAAAAACAAAATATTAATTGGTCATGTAAAAAGAATTTGGTACATTCAAATAACTTATTTATAGGAAGGAAACATCCCAAGAGCTCAGTTTAAAAAAAAAAAACTTTGATAGCAACTTGAAAAGTGGACATGGAATGTACAAACACGATGCATTTGTATGATGGTATATTTGCATACTTTATAAAAGAAAATAAATGTCATTGCAATATTATTTAGACCTAAACTAGCATTCACTTGTGCGTACAATTATTACATGTATACATAATTGCTATGCCCTTACATACTGTTATGTTATAAATCGTATTGATGTGTAATTATATATTCATGTTGATACAGTTATAATTGAATAAGTGCATATACATGTTAATCATGAGTACAAACATGTTAATGCAAATCTATGTATCTATGTATATGTATTGGCATATGTGTAGGTATGTATGTATATTTATATGTATTGGCATATGTGTAGGTATGTATGTATATGTATGCTTATGAATATATATATATATATATATATATATATATATATATATATATATATATATATATATATATATATATATATATATATATATATATATAATGATAAATTTTGCACATTTAGACGTGTTTTTAATATTCATATAAGCCATATATTTTTAAACATTAATGTCTGGATTCTCTTA
>NC_090733.1:54584066-54666566 GCF_036898095.1 Palaemon carinicauda
TGGTTGATTTAGAACTATTCTTCTAAGAAGTCTATACTGTCTCTCGAGATCCCAAACCTTTTCTTAGCTGCTAAGGAGAGAAAATCATGAGATGAAGGTTTTGGGTTTTCTGTGATGAAGCGAAGACAGCCGACTTCTGTACTTGTTGAGTCAATACAGGGTCCGGCAGAGGGACTGTGGCGGGATGTTGCAAAACAACCCCCACACCCTTGATCACACTAACTGACAAATGTCTCCTCTGCACAAACTTTCCCCTTACGTTATCAACTGGACTCTTGGACCGAAGGAAAATGAAAACAAAACATAACCTTAACACTATATTCTTAAAAGTAAACGCAATCAAAATTATTATTATACTTGAAACTAAAGATATCATACAGACAACACAAAAAAACTTAACATACGAAATAAATAACAAATACCACATTCACATAAACCTGGAGAAAAAATATCAAAACTTAAAACTAAGATGCACCACAACCAAATATGTTTATATACTGTATATATTTTAGGGACACCAATACAGTCGTCCACACACTGCCAACTGTCTTTAATGGCAAACTACCACTATATATAACCAGAAGACTGTCTTAAATATCCTTAACAGCCTTAACTCATCGGGGTCATGGGTGTCATCGTTGTCGATATCATTATCATCATCATCATCATCATCATTCGAAAATTTCCTTATTACAGCCAAGTCGTTACCAATTATATCCAAATCTAAAATAGCAGTCAGTTCCAAGTCCCTTATATCAAGCCAGGTCATCAATCAATATTCAAAATATCTCTCTCAAAGGAGGAATCACGGCCTGCCAAAATAAAAAAGAAAAACACTTATGAACACTCCTAACTAACTGAACTATCGCACTATCATCAAAGATAAATAATAAATTGTTCCTATCATTCACAATCACTACAAGCAAAGATAAACAAAACTGTACTTACTCAGAAAATCAAAAAAACACTTCCACGCTGGTCGAAAAATATATATAATCCAGAGTTCACACAACTGCCTTAAGCTGCAGTCAAATAAAAAAAGCATTCGCTCCGAAACATTCACCACTGTCGTAACCTAACTAAAAACATAAACAAACAATCTCATTTGTAACAACAGTCTTTCCCACTACAAACAATCATTCTCTAACTACCACTTGTTCTTCGGCGCGCACCGCGGACACACAAACACACACACTCTCGCGCGATTTAGCAAAAATAAGCAAATGAAACTCTCTCTCTCTCTCTCTCTCTCTCTCTCTCTCTCTCTCTCTCTCTCTCTCTCTCTCTCTCTCTCTCTCTCTCTGGATTTGGCAAAAGAAAATAAACAAAAAACAAAACAAAAATTAATCCTCCACAGGACCAGCCTCAGCTTCCGTTCCAATACTAGCGGGAACCAATTGCTCTTCGGCCACTTGGGAGCCACTAGAGCTGCCATTCCCTGAAAGGATCTCAGCTTGTTGAGGACCTTCAACAGGAGGTTGGTTGCAGGGAACAGGTAAATCCAGTTCCATCTGTTCCACTTGAGGGACATGGCGTCTACTGCCTCTGCTAGAGGGTCCTCATATGGGGCCACATAACAAGGTAGTTTCTTGTTGTCGCTTGTCGCGAAGAGGTCGATCTGCAGTCCTGGGACTTGACGTAAGATTAAGGAGAATGATCCTGCGTCTAGGGACCATTCTGACTCCATCGGCAAGAGCCTGGATAGAGCGTCCGCCGTCACATTGCGGAACCCTTGAAGGTGAACTGCTGATAAGTGCCATCTCTTCTTTTCCGCTAAGCGGAAGATGGCCAACATCACTTGGTTGATTTGGGGTGATCTCAAACCTTGATGATTCAAACATCTTCCCATTCACCTCGCTGTCCAGAGACAGTCTTATGTGGACTGAATGGCGAGGAGACAGTTTTTTCAGCGTGAGAAAGACTGTCATGGCTTCCAAAATGTTGATATGGAAGGTGTTGAGTAGAGAGGACCAAGTCCTTTGGACTTTCCATTGGTGAGAGTGACCTCCCCATCCTTCGTTTGATGCGTCCGTATGGATGATGACTGAAGGCAGAGGTGGTTGCAAGGGTACGGACCTCTTCAGGTTCTTGGTCTTTGACCATGGCTTGAGAAGTGATCGTAGTCGAGTCGGTATCGGTCTCCTTAGATCTCTTCGAGCGTTTGATGCGTATCTTCTCCAGACTCCTGATGCATCTTTTAGCTGTGCTCTTAGCACCAGTTCTGTCACTGATGCAAACTGAAGGGAGCCAAGTACTCTCTCCTGTTGGCGTCTTGATATCCTGTCGGATTTCAGTAGTCTCTTGACACATCCCACTATCTCTCTCCTCTTCCCTATGTACTCCCAGCCATTAAAACTCCTAAGCTGGAGATAATCGAGACTTGTTGACGTTGATCTTGAATCCCAGATGTTCCAGGAACTGGATCACTTTCCTGGATGCTTGCATGCATTCTGTCTCGGATGGTGCCCACACCAGCCAATCGTCCAGGTAGGCCACCACCTGGACACCTTCTAGGCGTAGTTGTTGAACGACTGCATCTGCAAGCTTTGTGAAGATCCTTGGGGCTATATTTAGTCCGAAGGGCATGGCTCTGAAGATGTATTTCTTCTTCTGTAGCCTGAATCCTAGGTAGGAGGAAAGTGGGCGATTGATTGAAATATGCCAATAGGCATCTGACATGTCTATCGATACTGTGTACGCCCGTTTTGGCAGCAGGGTCCTTATGTGTTGAAGGGTTAACATCCTGAACTTGTTGTTTTCTATGAACTTGTTGAGTGGCGACAAGTCCAGAATGACTCTGAGTTTGTCTAAGTCCTTCTAGGGAACACAAAACAGCCTCCCTTGGAATTTGATGGACTTTGCCCTCCTTATCACCCGTTTGCTCAAGAGTTCTTGGGTATATTCTTCCAGGACGGGGTTAGAGTGTTGGAAGAATTGAGGAAATGATGGTGGAGCTGTCCAGCTCCAACCTAGTCCGTTCTTGATGAGGCTGTGGGCCCAGGGATCGAAGGTCCAGCGATCCCAAAATCTTTAGTGTTTTCCTCCTAACGGAAGAATCTCATTGCTTGACCGCGTCCTCCTCTACACCCTCTTCCTCTCGAGGGGTGTCTAGAGGAGCCTCTAATCGACACTCTACCTTTAGGGCGAAAGGTAGTGGTCAGCCTCTCATAGGCAGGAGTAAAGGCTGGTGACTGGGCCACCATCTGCTGAGGCACCATCTGGTAGGTGGTTTGGGGTTGTGCCACCATCTGGGGCACCGCAGTCATTGGAACTGTGGGAAGTTGCTGTTTCCTGACAGGGCGAGAGGGCAACCTAGGTCTCTTCGTCTTCCTTTTTGGTTGGGACCCTCATCCGGGGAAGACTTCCTCTTCGCCGAAATGCCCCACTTCTGGAGAAGATTCCTATTCTCCGTGGCAGCCTTGTCAATTACTTCTTTGACCACTTCCTTCGGGAAGAGGTCTTTTCCCCAGATATTGGAAGCTATCAGCTTCCTGGGTTTGTGTTTCACCGCAGCCGAAGAAAACACGAACCCCCTACATGCTCGTCTGGCCCTAACAAAGCCATATAGGTCCTTGACCAGCGTTGCCAAATGTGATTTGGCCACGACCATGAACATGTCTGGGGATCTATTATCACTTGCCATTGCCTCCAAGGTAATGTGAAGGGACAGGGATGCAGAAAGCCTTTCCTTTGTCTCTTGCTCCCTACGCAAGAGAAAGTCAGACAATTTAGGGAGGTTTTCACTGAACTGGGGTCCAGCAATATCCATCTCCAACTTTCCAACTGAGAAGGTAAGATGTATTTCTTTCCAGTCTTTGTCATCCGTAGGCAAAGCTAGGGATAAGGGTCTACACTCCTCAAGTGTAGTGCAAGGTTTCCTAGCTTCTACTGCCTTCATGACTGCCTTAAACCCTGTATCCGCAAAGGGAAAGGCTAGTTTAGCTGGAGCAAGAAAAGAAGGGTGTTTCTTGCTCAGGGCTGGCACCTTCGAATTAGTGAAGCCCCTGTCTTTCAGACTGCTTGCCATCAAAGTTTGAGCTTTCCCATGGTCAAGAACTATGACCTCTTTCGGCTCTGTCTCCTCCTTAAACACAGGTTCCGCCTTTAAACAGACGAAGCAGTCTGGGTACGACTCAAAGCTGGGCCAAAAGTCGACAACCTCGATGAGGAGGGCTCCCAGCTTCTCTGAAATAAAGATCTTCCCGTTTGTAATTGGCATGTACTCTGCATGCCTCCAAGGGTTGATTTCAGATCAAGAAAGAAGATCCTTCACATTGAGTCTCTTCTGAGACCCACGGGATGATGCGAGATGGTCCGTCCTTCTCCTCAGATCAGCGTCCCTTTCTTCGTTTTGCTTACAAAGAGTCTCCATCATCGTCATGAGACTAGCCAAGGCTTTTCCCGTTTCGTCAGATGGAGGAGCAGAAGACGTAGAGGGCACTGGTTCTGGGGCAGGAACCGATGAAACGGACTCCGATTCGAAGTCATCCTCTTCAGTCTCAGGACCCAAGGTAGACTCCTCTTCCAGACCTTCCGCAAGGTCTTTCTCGGTGTCCTCAGACACCTCTGACATCCTCTCATCTAGGTGGACGTCCTTCATCGCTTCAGAGACATCCGTATTTACGGAAATCTGGACGCAGGGGATCTCAGGTTGAGGCTGTGGAATAACGGCATCCGCAGTTGCCTTAGGGAACAGATAGGCTTGCATCCGTTCATTCGGAAGGTAAGGCCCCGTGGCATTCTTCTGGAAGCCACGAACCCATCTGCGCAGCTTACTCTGTGCTGCATCCCTTGACTCTGCTGTCTTGGGGTCATCAAAAGCCTGAGTAACCAAGGCTTTGCATACATTGCAGTCCTGGGGGTCCCAGTACTTGAGAGATCCCTTAGTGATGGAACAGAGAGAGTGCACCCTGCACTCTGCATGGCTGCAGAAGTCCTTGCTCCTGACGTTGCAGAAGACTTCCAGGCACTTAGGGTGGTCCTCCTGTAAAGAGAGGAAAACTAAATGAGTATGCGGTTGTTCATCTCACCTGATAAACTATATAAATATTATTAATATTTTTGCATATTTATTGCATATAGCTTAGGATAGACAAGCCAGAAAAGAATTAGGAAAGACACATACTTGCGTTTCCTGTCCAGCCAATTATTGTGACCTCCCCCAAAATTAAAACCTAGAGTTTTTTTTATTCAGGAAACCCAATGGAAGAGTTCTAACCCGTGAGGATAGATAAGTGTAACTTAACACTGACTTTTCAAAGGTTTAATAAAGAGGGAAATTTGTAACTGATCATCTATCAGTATGTGTCTTTTCTTCCCCTATATAATATGGTCTCAACAATAGACTGTGCATGGATACAAAGGGTATGTTTGAAAATTAACTACAGTATAATTTATACTATAGTTTTCTGTCTGCAGCATGATCTATACTGCAGATATACTGGCTACTGTATAGTCATATACTGTAGTTCTAGCCGGCATAATACCGGTAAGGCTAGTACCTGGCGGGACAATCCAGCTGGCGTCTTACTGGCTGGGGTGGTGGCCAGCAGCATCAAGCTAATCCTGCTGCACGCTCGCCAACTGCCGGCGTCTCACCGGATGCCGGTGCACTGGTCCAGCCAGCACCTTGCTGGCTAGGGTAGTGGCCGACAGCATCAACCTGGCCGGCCATTGCTGGCTAGGTTAGTATTCGGCAGCAATAGCCGATAGAGAGAGAGAAAGCAAGGAGTGAAGGGTGTAAGTGCTCAGCCTTACTGCCTTCCTTCAGAATGAGGGTTCAAATGGAAGGGGAGAATGAGTCATTCAGGCTTCCACCCAACACAAACCATTGCCGGTCTCTGCCGGCCACTGGAATGTGAATGGCAGTCCAAGAGAGGACTGAAGAACACTCTAATGTAAAGGGGTCTCCTGCCGGCACAGCCTTCCCGGAGCCTTGCGTCCATAAGGGAAAGCTGAGCGACAAAGCTACTACAAGCAGGAGCCCCGGCCGGCCCCACAACCTGCCAGCAAGTGGTGAAATTGTAGGACGACGGCCAAAGGGATGCGATGGCTAGGCCATCACTAGAGGATAGAGGGGGGAGGGAAAACGGATTTTGAGCAAAGCGAAAAATCTATTTTTGGGTGAGGTAGCCATGTCGTCCTGATGGAAGTTCCTTCATTAGTAGCTTCCTAGGTATATTTGACTACAGTGATATATCCCAGAGAATTTACCAAAGGTATCCAGAATTCTAACTCCTGGAGCGAATATCCCTTAAAATTTTCAAAAGGGATATCGCGTAATATCAGAGGACGTATTCTTGACACATCTCATAGCTATCTACACCCCTAATAGCGCTTTCGCTTCGAGGGGAAAAGTGGCAAGAATAAAGGAGAGTCGTTAAAGAGGCGATGCTCCTGCCGTACTGTAAATAGTGCGCCAAATCACCACCGCGCGGCGCCACTAAGCCATTCTTTGTAGCTTTGTAGGTGTTGCAGATACAGTACCATAGGGAGGGATTCATTATCCTTTTGTCAAAAAGAGGGTGGGTCCATCCGGATGACATGGCTACCTCTCCCAAAAATAGATTTTTCGCTTTGCTCAAAATCCGTTTTTTGGGCTCAGGCCATGTCGTCGTGATGGAAGTTTACTAGAGCATTAATGTATCTGTGGATTTTCAATAGTGCAATTCATCTCGAGATAAATTTTTCCTTTCGGTCTTCTAGACCTAGAGACACTTGATGTTACCGTTATACATCAATCAGCTGATCATGAAATATGTCAGTGCTTCCTGCCCCCTACAGGGAAGAGTCTGGGCAGACTCAAGGAAAACCCGAGGATTGTGAGTTCAAGGAAACAATCTAGCAAACAGTTTGTATATTAGTGTCATCATATACGTAAAGCATAGTTTGTAGTTGGATGGTATTGATCTGTGCAGGTTACTGGTACCTCCCGGGTCTGTTGTTAAAGAGACAGACAGGTTTATATACGTGTAGGAAACCTTAAACAGTAAAATGAACAGTCTAGTACAATAAGTTCTTACCTGTTTGCTTGGAACAATAGTAATCTTAGTTCCCAATATTTTCTTAAATATTAAAAGAATCAAGGATGCTCTGACTTATTCTTAAACTAAAATGTTTGAAGCGAAAGAGACACAAAGATTCCTTCTATTGTTTATTACAATAAATTTAGAATTCATAGATGTATTCAATTACATAGTACACTGAACAATTCTGCATAGAAGCATAAACAGTAATAACAGAAATAAATATCAGTTTCACCTGAAAAGGAAACACCAGCCACTCTATGGGAAATAAGAATTTCACTACGTATTCTGTTATTACCAGGAACACTGTGCATATAGGTATGCCTGGCACTTGTGTCAGTCTGTTATGCTTAAAGTCACCCGTGTGAATAGAACAGTCTATAGTGTCATCACTAAACACAATACTCAACATAATATGCCTTGAGAGTCTATCATGTACACCCTTCACTAAAAGTCCCAAATAGTGCACTGTTCTTCGCAGTAATCAAGCGGCAGGTTTTATTAAACTGCCTGCCGCCACCACATGAAATTTTATTTCTTGTAATTGCTTTGCGTAGTGTTTGAAGAAAACTCTGGACGACTTTCATCCAGTATAAGCCCGAAGGCTTTCAAACGACATCGTCTGAAAGAAATTCAGAGACGAGGCTACTTTTCTCTGATCATGACCTGCGGGTATACTGTCTGGATCCGCTCTGCGTATAAAATAGGTGATTTTCGCCCTTAACTGTTTCAAGGATAACGTTGAACCGGAAGTCTCTCCCCTGAAAAAGTGACCTCCCTTAAAGTCTGAAGTTCAACGAAGATAGACCTTTAGGCATTCCACTGGGCAGAGGGATGCTTCTTCCTTCAGAGGGCAGATTCTCCAGGGACCCCATTTCTTAGTGGGCAGCTCGTTCTTGGCGAGAAACGTCGGGTCCGGAAAGAGGTTCAGTTCTCCGCTGTCTGTGAACTGAATGTGGCCATCATCCCTCAAGATGGCCACTATTTCGCTAACTCTGGCTCCTGAGGCTAGTGCAAATAAGAATATCACCTTTTGAGTCAAGTCTTCAGCGAGAAATCTTCATTGTTCAGGGTTGATGCTAAGTGAAAAACCTTATCCAAAGACCATGAAATGGGCTTTGGAGGAGCTGCGGGCCGAAGTTTAGCGCAGGCTTTAGGAATCTTGTTGAAGATTTCATTAAAAAAGTCTACCTGGAAGGCGTGAAGCATTGGTCTGGCTAGGGCAGATTTACATGTAGTAATCGTATAAGCTGCTAAACCTTGTTCATGAAGATGGATGAAGAAGGACAAACAAAAATCTGTAGAAATCTCCATAGGTTTCTTCACCTTGACAAAGGCCACCCACTTCTTCCAGGAAGACTCATATTGTCTTCTTGTTGACTTTGACTTGTATTCTTCTAAGAAGTTAATACTGTCCCTAGAAATCCCAAACCGTTTCTTGACCGCTAAGGCGAGAAAATCATGAGATGAAGGTTCTGGGTTTTCTCTGATGAAGCGGAGACAGTCAATTTCTGCACTTGCTGAGTCAGAACTGGGTCCGGCAACGGAATCAGCTTCAGGCGTAGATTCGTTACTAGAGGGAACCAGACGCTGTTGGGCCACTTGTGGGCCACTATTGCTGCTGTCCCTCGAAAGGATCTCAGTTTGTCGAGGACTTTCAGCAGAAGGTTGGTTGGAGGGAATAGGTAGATCTTGGACCATCTGTTCCAATCTATGGTCATTGCATTCATTGCTTCCGCTAGAGGATCCTCGTACGGGGCTACGTACCGGGGTAGCTTCTTGTTGTCGCTCGTTGCGAAGAGGTCTATCTGCAGTCATGGGACTTTGCGTAATATGAAGGAAAATGATATTGCGTCTAGGGACCATTCTGACTCTATCGGGTTGATCCTGGATAGAGTGTCCGCTGTTACATTGCGGAACCCTTGAAGGTGGACTGCTGACAAGTGCCATCTCTTCTTCTCCGCTAGACGGAGGATGGCTAGTATCATTTGGTTTATGTGAGGCGATCTCGAGCCCTGTCGGTTTAGGCATCTCATTATGACTACGCTGTCTAGAACCAGACGGATGTGGATTGAGAAGCGGAGTTTCAGTTTCTTCAGAGAGAGAAAAACTGCCATAGCTTCCAGAAAATTGATGTGGAAGGTTTTGAAGAGGGGAGACCCAGGTTCCTTGGACTTTCCGATGATGAGAGTGACCTCCCCACCCTTCTTTTGAGGCATCTGTGTGAACGGTGACTGACGGTGGAGGTGGTTGTAAGGGTACCTTGTTCCTTAGGTTCTTGGCCTCCGACCATGGCTTGAGTAGTGATCGCAGACGATTTGGTATCGGTATTTGTAGATCTCTTCAAGCGTTTGATGCGTATTTTCTCCAAACTCCTGATGCATCTTTTAATTGTGCTCTCAATACTGGATCAGTCACTGAGGCAAACTGGAGGGACCCCAACACTCTCTCCTGTTGCCTTCTTGATATCCTGGCGGATTGAAGGAGTCTTTTGACAGATCCTGCTATCTCTTTCCTCTTCTTTGACGGAATGGAAAGGCAGTGTGACTGCAAGTTCCAGTGGATGCCCAGCTTCTGAAACTTTTGAGCTGAAGATAGTCAAGATTTTTCCAAGTTGATCTTAAATCCTAAGTGTTCCAGGAACCGGATCACTTCCTTGGAGGCTTGTATGCACTCTTCCTCGGATGGTGCCCACACCAGCCAGTCGTCCAGGTAGGCTACCACCTGGATTCCCTTTAGGCGTAGTTGATGAATGACTGCATTCGCAAGCTTGGTGAATACCCTTGGAGCTATGTTCAGACCGAAGGGCATGGCCCTGAAAACGTATTTTCTTTTTTGTAGTTTGAATCCCAGGTAGGGGGAAACTTGACGGCTGATTGGAACGTGCCAGTACGCATCCGTCATGTCTATGGAGACTGTGTATGCCCGTTTGGGCAAAAGGGTCCTGATGTGTTGAAGCGTCAGCATTTTGAACTTTTAGTTCACTATGAACTTGTTGAGTGGTGATAAGTCCAGAATGACTCTGAGCTTTTCCGAGTCCTTCTTCGGAACACAAAATAGCCTTCCTTGGAATCTGATGGACTTCACCTTCCTTATTACTCTTTTGTTCAAGAGTTTCTGAACATATTCTTCCAGTATGGGGGTTGAGTGTTGGAAGAATTGGGGGAAGTTTGGTGGAGTTGAGCTCCAACTCCACCCAAGTCCGTTCTTGATTAGGCTGTGGGCCCAGGGATCGAAGGTCCAACGATCCCGGAAGAGGAAAAGTCTCCCTCCTACCGGTAGCATCTCACTTTGAGTGCTGGTTGGAGGATTTACCTCCTTGGCCACGTCCACCTTTGTTGCCCCTACCTTTGAAGGGGCGTCTAGAGGATCCTCGAAAGGAGCCTCGAGACTTCGGCCTAAAGGTTGTTGACTGCCTTTCGAAAACTGGGGTGAACACAGGCGATTGGGTCGCCAGCATTTGGGGCACCAGTTGGAAGGTGGTGGGTGGTTGTGACCATGGCCACGGGAAGCTGTTGCTGTTGTCTCGGCCGAGAGGGCACTCCTGGTCGTTTCGACTTATTCTTTGGCTGGGGACCCTCATCAGCTGAAGATTTTCTTTTAGAGGACAAGCCCCATTTAGAGAGAAGATTTCTGTTCTCTGTTGCGACCTTGTCCACGACCTCTTTGACCACTTCGCTTGGGAAGAGGTCTTTTCCCCAGATGTTGGAAGCTATCAGCTTCCTTGGTTCGTGTCTCACCGCAGCCGAGGCGAACACGAACTCTCTGCAAGCCCTTCGGAGTTTAATAAAGTTGTACAGGTCCTTGGTGACTGTCGCCAAATGAGATTTTGCGAAGACCATGTACATGTCTGGGGTATCGGGGATGCTCGCCATAGTCTCTAGGCCAGTCTGCAGAGACATGGAAGCAGCAAGACACTCTTTTGTCTCCTGTTCCCTGCGCAGGAGAAAGTCTGACAACTTCGGGAGGTCTTCGCCGAACTGTCGTCCGGCAATATCTGCCTCCAGCTTCCCGACTGTGAAGGTGTTGTGGACATTCTTCCAGTCTGCATCATCTGATGGAAAGGCGAGGGAGAAGGGTCTACACTCTTCCAGTGTTGGGCAAGGTTTTCCTGTCTCAACTGCCTTTAAGGCTGCCTTAACCCCTTTGTCCATAAAGGGAAAGGCCCGTTTGGGGTCAGCAACGAAGGACTGGTGCTTCTTGCTGAGAGCCGGCACCTTGGAGCTAGTAAAGGCCCTCTCCTTCAAGGTGGTTGTATATAAGGTCTGGGCCTTAGAGAGTTCAAGGACGATGGTCTCCTTCGGCTCTGTTTCCTCTTTGGATGCAGGTTCCGTCTTTAGACGGACATAGCAATCCGCATAGGCCCCTTTGCTGGGCCAAAACTCAATTTCCTCTACTGTGACAGTGCCCAGTTTCTCTGAGAGGAAGATCTTCCCCCCCTGACATAGGCATATGCTCTGCGTACCTAAAGGGGTTGACGTCAGAGAAGGCGGGGAGATCCTTGACGTTTAGCTTCTTCGGGGCTAAACGTGTTGAAACCAGCTGATGCATTTCCGTCCGAAGAGAAGCTTCTTTCTCGGACGATTTCTTCTGAATGTCCTGCACCATAGACAACAGCGAGTACAACGTACTCATGATGGAATCTAGCTGGGGTGCAGTGGAAGAAGTCGAGGGCACCGGCTACGTCACCGTGGCTGATGATACCGAAATCGTTTCGGTTTTCTCGACTTCGGTCTCGGCCTCCTTCGAGACAACTGACATGTTGTCCTACAATTGGATGCTCTCCAAGGCATCCGATACTTCAGATTCTACCGGAATCTGGACAAGGGGAATCTCAGGTTGAGCCTGGGGAATAACCGCATCCGAAGATGCTCTAGGGAAAAGGCAAGCCCTCATCCTCTCATTAGGAAGGTATGGGCCAGAGGTGTTCTTCTGGAAGCCCCTGACCCATTTTCGCAGCGTCTCCCTTGCTGCGTCCCTTGACTCAGAAGACTTTTGGTCATCAAAAGCCTCTTTCACCAGTTTTTCACAAACAGTACATACCTGTGGGTCCCAGTACTTGAGAGCCCCCTTGGTGACTACGCAGTGAGCATGGGCCCTGCACATGCCATGGCCGTAGAAGTTCTTACTACGGACCCTGCAAAAGTTGTTCCCGCACTCGGGATGCTCCTCCTGTAAAGAAAGAAAAGCATATAAGTATTCAGTGAAATTCTCAGATTTCAGCATACATATTATTCATAATATTAGCTTGGACAGGGTAAGCTAGAGATAGGAAAGACACCTACATGTGTTTCCTGTCCAGCCCATTGCTATGACCTCCTCCGACATTGAACACTAAATTCTTAACGAATTTTAGGGGAAGATGATATCCTTTGATATAGAGTGTCTTCTTAACACAATCTTCTAGGTTCAATATTGGGGATTAAAAACAATAATGGTTAATAACCATTAATTAGTAGAGAGAATCGCTCTCATATATGTGATGGTCTCACAATAGGCTGCCCATGAAGCACTTTGTAGGTTGGAAAAAACTTTTGGGCTACAGCATTGACTGTCGGTAGCATGCCGCCAGTCCTGCCGGGCCTGCCAACATATGCCGGGCTAGCCGGCATATGCCGGGCTAGCCGGCATATGCCGGTCTATTCTGGGCTATTGAAGGCAGTTACTTTCTTCTAAGTAATGGACGGCAGGCCTCCGGCCGGCAGCCGAGGATCCTTCCATCAAGTAGGACACGGCGGCAGCCGGCAGCAAATGTCCAGGTTATGGGTGGCCGGCTGCCGGCCAGCAACTCTGTAGCCGGCAGCCGGTCCCAGTATGTCTATTGTCGTTGGGTCGTCGATCAGCGACACCCACGGTAATCGGCGGCAGAGCAACTGCCGGCCGGCAGACAATCCACATGGCCCAGTAAAAAGAAAGGCAGAGAAAAAGAGAGGATGGAGGAAGGCAAAGGCTCAGCTTTGCCGGCCTACATCCAGAATGAGGGTTCAAGTGGAAGGGGGAATTGTATTCGGGTTTCCACCCAACCATATCCCATCCACATGGGCTATGGAAGACAGTCCAAGGGAGGACTGAAGAACACTCTAAAGAATACGAGGGTACCTGCCGGCAGCCGGCTCAGCCGGCGGCAGACAGGGAAGCTCAGGCTAGTTCTACAAATAATCCTTAGGGTCAAATGTAGAATGACGGCCAGGGAGGGTGATGGCTCATCCAACACGAAAGAGACAGAGGGGAGGGGGTAGATGTCCTATAAGTAAGATAATGCCCGAAGGCACCACCCGACTTAAAGGATTCTGATCTCATGGAGTAACCTCAGGTAGAAGAAATCATTTCCCCAGGTTGGGTTAGTCAAGTGAGACAGCGGCACCCAGGACACAATCTCACAAGAGAACAGAATCTCGTACCAGAGACCTTAGGCAGTGAAGAAGTCATTTCTTCGGTCTAAGATCTACCAGCACAGGACTGTCTGCTAGACCAAGGAAGGAGGGATTGTCATACAAAACCCTCCACGAATGGACTTGGGAGGTCTAGCCTCCTTTAAAGGCAGCTTAATCTGACATGGGAAATCATTTCACCAAGACAGTAAGATGCCTAACACAGACTTATTACTCTGATGTCCCATTCTAAACTCAAAACCGACTCAGTGGTTAGGAGAAAGAAAGCGAAACGCTTCGGTAAAACTTTGCCAGAACTCAGTTCACAGCAAAGAAAACTGAAGATAGCCTAGGCTAATCAGAGGGAAGGGGGATTGCTCTTAAATCTCCTAGGAGATTAGTATCGACTTAAAAAGTATAGGAGGTGTCAGTCTCCCCTTTAAAAGACAATACAAGAGCAATGGAGACATGTATGAAAGTATACTAAAGCCCTAAGGCTAGTAGACTAGGAGCATTGAGAATCGTTCACCAAAACTCTCTAGTATACTATCTTGGAAGAGGAAAAATCTAAAACAGTAATATCTTAGATGTATAAAATGTTGCCTGAGCTTCAATAAAACTTTACCAGGAAGGTTATATCATGCATGAAGTGTGTAGGTGACTAGGCTAGGAAGCCTAGCACTTGTAAGGCTTGATCATAAATAGCCAAATCCACGACAACAATAACATAATATAAGAATCCCTAGCTAAAATTTCTAAATAGCTAAAGTTATTAAAGCAAATAATGCCGGGAAAAAGGTCGTTCTGGCTAACTAAATGTACAGAAAGAACGACTGCGTCCATGACGCCATCTGGCTGGCAACAGCTCTTGTTATGTTAATTACGATCTCAATCAAAAAGCAAAACTGGCAAGAGCTTACATTTACACAATTCAAAGATATTACTTAACTTTCCAGAAGCTGATGAGGCTGGTGAAGACATCATAGCGACAAATAACTCCAAAATACCGAGAGATAACACGGGATAACAGTGGTCAACGAAGCTACAAGAGAAAGAATGGCTTGGTGGCGCCGTGCGGTGGCGATTTGGCGCACTATTTACGGTACGGTAGGAGCGTCCTCTTTAACGACTCTCCTTTATTCTTGCCACTTTTCCCCTCGAAGCAAAAGCGCTATTAGGGGTGTAGATAGCTATGAGACATGTCAAGAATACGTCCTCTGATATTACACGATATCCCTTTTGAAAATTTTAAGGGATATTCGCTCCAGGAGTTAGAATTCTGGATACCTTTGGTAAATTCTCTGGGATATATCACTGTAGTCAAATATACCTAGGAAGCTACTAATGAAGGAACTTCCATCACGACGACATGGCCTGAGCCCAAAAAACAGTCCTGTATGAGGTGTGGAAGGGGCCGGCAAGGCTGCCGGTCCATCCACACCTTAAAGAAACTCTGTTTCAGTATCGGCGCCATCCTAGGCGGCAGGAGAATATCTATTTTCCAGCCTAGGGTCTGCCAATACAGTTAAGGGGCCGGCAGCAAGCTTGCCGCCTCCTCTCAACAAGAGAGAAACGGAGTTCCAGTGGCGGCGCTATCCTAGGTGGCAGAAGAATATTTATTCTTCAGCCTAGGGTCTGCGAGCACAGGACTAGTCTACTAGACCGCAGGGAGAAGGTGGTGCATCATAAAACCACTTCAGGTGCGGCCTAGGGAGTACTAGCCTCCTATGCCGGCAGCCTAACCCGACAGGGGAATGACTATTTACCCTGCCGGCCGGCTGACGGCACAAGACGATATACTCTGAGGTTCTGACCGAAACCCAAAACCTGCTATCAGCGGCTAAGGGAAGGGACAGAAAAACTCTAGCCTAGTCATGCCTGAATGACAACTTGAGGCACGACCAACTAGTGTTGTAGCCTAAGGCTACACTCAGAGGGAAGGAGGGATTACCCTTAAATCTCCACTGGAGACGAGTATTGGTTTAAATAATTCCAGGAGATATCTATCTCCACCTGAATTGATAAAACGATACACGAGGGTAACCGAGGAATATGTATGAAAGTATACTAAAGCCACTCGGCTAGTTGCCTAGTGGTGGGTGAGAATCGACTACCTTAATCACCGAAACTCTCTCGTATACGATCTCAGAAAAGGAAAATTTATATGCAATCAATGTATCTTACACGGATAAATTGCCTAAATAGCTTCATTTAATTGTAATAACACTAGGAATGTCTATTATATCATGCATGAAAGTAAACTAAAACGCCTAGGCTAGGAAGCCTAGCGCAAGCAAAGTTCGGTTACCTAAATCGCCAAAACTATTACGAATACAATTGGCATAATATAATTAACTACTAGCAACGAAGACTGAATAGCTATTAGATATTCCTGCTATTTATACCGGGAAAGTCGTTCAGGCTAACTATATAACTTATGCATAACGAACGACAGCGCCCATGACGCTTCCGGTTCAGGCAACAGCTCTCTCACTTAATTTAACCTAATTTCACTGTGAGATAAGAGCTAAAATTTATACAATGTAAAGATCAAATACTCAACTTTCCAGAGGCAGAAGAGGCTGGAGATTGCATGATAAATCCAACGAGATAAGCGTAAACATGAGAGCGAAAGGGAAAATCACTGAGCTTGTAGCGCTACAATTATAGGAATAAAACATGGCGGTGATGATGGCGCCATCTAGATACTCAAGGTATTAACGGAGGAAGGGTACCTTGATAACGGCTCCCCTTCTATTTTTGCCACTTTCCCCCTCGAAGCGAAAACGCTATTCGGGGTGAATATTGCTATGTGTCGTATCAAGATATACGTCCCCTGATATTTTGCGATATCCTTGAGAGAAATTTTAAGGATATTCGTGCCAGGAGTTAGAATTTTGGAGTCCTAAAGGTAAATTCTCTGGGAATATCACTGTAGTCAAATATACCCTAGGAAGCTACTTATAGGAACCTTCCATCAGGACGACATGGCCTGAGCCCAAAAATACTGGGCTCAACTTTGCTAAAAATTGCAAAAAAAAAAAGAAAGTGGAAAACTCGGGTGGTTTTTCGGTTTTGGGTCCTATGAGAATTGAGAGCACTACTGGCAACTAAAAACATATAGGCACCCAAAACATTAAAGTAAAACTGAATATATATGAGTCTTTTTCTTTCTAAATATCTACTTTATGATATTATTGAAATAGAAGTATTTTCGAATTGAACAGTTGCTCATGAAATCCGTTTTAAATGTTATTTATTTTCTTTTCTCGAAAATTATGACTTTCAACCGCTTATCACCCTTTGCTCAAAGAGAGAGAGAGAGAGAGAGCTCAATTCTCACCATCACAAAGTGAAACAGGGCTATTGAAGGGAACACATATCTTGCACAAGATAAGGAAGATACACGTTACTTATAGATGGTTGACGGAAAATAGACCTAGACAGCGTCTTGAATGGGAAAACATAGCTTACAAGATAAAGAGCTTCGTGAATCGTGATGGAATCCAAAGGGGGATTTGCTCCTCCAATAAATCTAGACAATATATTGTCGGTGCCTCTCGTGGTCTGATTCTCCTTCTTCTCCTTCCTCGCTGATTTATTTTTCTCACAAAATGACTTAAATTGCCATTCACATGATTTAGGGCCTAGTAACATGTGATTTATCATAATACACAGCAGATAAAATGTATACGATTAAAAAAAGATTAACACTGGTTTAGTAGAATTAAAATTCACTATGAGAGAGAGAGAGAGAGAGAGAGAGAGAGAGAGAGAGAGAGAGAGAGAGAGAGAGAGAGAGAGAGAGAGAGAGAGAGAATGGCGAAACCAGATTTTCGTCATAAACGTAAGGCAATTTATTTTCAGAAGTTGAAACTTGTTAATCTTTTATATGATGATATAGACGATGAATTCTCACAATTGACTAACAAAAATGATAACATTTACTCCAGTGGCTTAAAAATGGTATAAATGAAAAAAATATATAGAGTGATATGTTTGAAAGGAATTGGATAAATAAGATGAATTGAATGGTGGATCGTAAAGAAACATTAGAATATTAGTGTGATTACTGGATTATAAGGAGGAAAACACATTACGGGACTAAAAACAATTACTCTTATGAGAACTAGAAAACGATGGAGGCATATTTATTTTATTTTCAATCAAACAAGCATGAAAGGCCTTTTTGTAAAACTACGAGGATGGGCTAGAAATCTTACATATAAAAACTAAACACCTAACTATCACCTCACTCTACAAACCTACTTTTGCTCCTTTCTCACAGCCCCAATTCAAGATCCTTGACAGTATGCCTTGTCTCGTGGTAAGTGTCTTCAATAGCCACAACACTGAGTTATATCACGACCGTGGTGGAAAGGCAGTGAAGGAATGGGCCTTTGCTAATCACCTTACAATCCTGTATGATGCAAAACCATTTTTCAATGTGCACGATGGAGGAGAGGATACATTCTGAACCTGGTATGCAGATGCACTAGTTAGGTAATAATTGAGAAGCAGGGTGAATGCAACCAACTTTATTTGGACGGAGCAGAAGTATATATACAACCCATTCCAGTCAAGAATGGCAAAGACTCTCAAACACAATGATTCAAGAACATACAGGAATAAACAGGTTACCAGTGCAAGAAGAGAGCGAAAACGGTAATATACAAAAAACAGAAATACTGTTACAGTGTATAAGCGTGTGTGATACACATGTAGTACATTGGCATTTATCTCGACCAAATACCACCAATCATTCTCAATAACAATCATGAACCCAATAACAAATTTCCAACACCGAACACTAGTCATTGACATAAGAAAACACCCATAAAACCCTATGTAACAAAATACTGACACCCCACAACAATGATTGGCAAGGTTTTACATCTGATATAGAAAATGAGATTGCAAACATCATACCTGACTCAGTGTGATATGAAGAATTTCAGTCCCTGGCAATATGAGCGGCAAAGAAAATCATTCCCAGAACTGTAGTGACTTGTACGTGCCTGGTCTCTTAGATCAAAATAAACAAATATATCGAGAGTACGTACAAGCCTACAATAGCAATTATTTCTCAAAAAGCTCCATGGACATTGTAAATGACTTGTTATCATCACTATACTATGATAAACATGAACGCTGGCAAGAAATCATCACAAACATCGACCTGCACTCTGCAAGACTATCAGTAGGCACCAGTAATGAAGTATCTCATAAATTTCTAATCAATGAAAAGAATCAAAAGGGAGAGAGGTGATACCTAAAGAAAATGCAGCAAGACATGCAACGCATCATGTCACAGAGTGATGATATATTTGAGCCGTTTACCATGATCGAATTACAATCAACTATGAAACACATGAAGTCCAGAAAAGCTGCTGGTCTAGATGGAATTCCAGTTGAGATTATTCTGAATTTCAGAGACAAAGGTAGAATTTGGGTTCTAACACTTTTCAATAAATGTGCATTAACATACAGAATCCTAAGGATATGAAGAGAGAGTCGTGGCTCTCCTAAAGCCTGTTAAAGATCTAAGCTCATTTAAGAGCTACCAAGTATGCTTACTCATCATCAGTTACAAGCTCAATGAACATCTGATAATTCCCTGCCTAACCCCCACCATTGAGAAGCAAATAACATCAGACCGAACAGGAAGTGGATGCACTCTGCAGTTAGGTCTTGAACCTAACTCAATTTAAAGTAGATGGGCTCGAGATCAAACAAAGTACTTCTCTTCAAGGTAGCCCAAATGACTCAAAACTATGCTATTGTATTCATCATTGGATCACTCTTAGAAAAAAGAAAGTTGATGAGAGCATTATCCCCTCTCTTAGACTATTACATAAAATAGCATCTCTTAAGACAACAACATGAAAACCCAGGTATGATCATTCAATGTGAATAACAACCAGGCATACAGAAAAGTGAAAATAAAATGGGAAAAGGAATAACTGGAAAAACTTCCACATCCAGTCTATCTTAGTTTCAATCTTGATAAAACACTGACTTTCAAGGAGCATGTCAACATCTTCAAAAAAAAAATTGACCACCAGAAATAACCGCATTAGCAAAATAGCATCCACCAAGTGGGGAGCTGATGCTTCTGTGTGGGAAAGATAAAGCCACGCCAAAAGACTGGATATTGAGCTAAATAAAGCACGCAGACTGGCCACTGGTACACTAAGGGAACAACCCTTCCAGTTTTGTACAGAATAACAAGCATCGCACCATCTGACATGCCATAGCTAAAAAAGGAAAAGAACAAATAAGCAAATAATCCCAGGTACCCACATTATAACTATCGCAAACAATGACATTTGATATCATAGAAGAGCTCCAGGACCGTGAAAGAACTAGAGACCTCAGACCTATCAAAATAGAGACTGCATAAATTTAAAGCAAATGAAGACCTGCCCTTTGGATTCTCCTTCACCATGAATAGAGGCGGAACAAAAGTTGCTAAGACAGGGGATTACCTCCAGAGATGGGGTTACACAAATGGTGCTGAATGCCCGTGTGGGGAGCCATTCCAAACAATGAATCACATCTTGCGTAGCTGCTCACTAGAGCTCGCCTGTTTGGAGATGGATACAGCACTCCAGTGGGTGGAACGATGGTACAATAAGATATGAATGAATGAAGGGCCAATCGTATGCTTCCCGTTTTACAACAAAGCTTATGGTTTCATTCATGCAAAGATATTAACGTCAGTTCTTCAGGGCCGGCCTCTTTCATCCAAAGCAGGCTAAATTGTGAGGTTTACTTGCCCCATAGAAAAAATTTAGATCTACCTATATTTAGGTTTGTGGGAAAATATAATTCATACATACATTCATACATACACACACACATGTATATATATATATATATATATATATATATATATATATATATATATATATATATATATATATATATATATATATATATATATATATATATATAGTATCCCCATTTTATACCAGCATTTTGCAAGTATGGATCCACTCACCATCTGTTATCCTAGAATAAAATGGTGTATTGGAAAAAGAAAGATACTTCCAGACTAAGGATTACTATATTTTCTCTTTGTCTAAATATTATTAAAATTATCAAAATTATTGTTAGAATCAAAATTCCTATTATTGAAATTCATTGCTTTTTTAAGCCATCTCATGTTAGGGAAATGATTTAATACACTCAATTAATATATATATATATATATATATATATATATATATATATATATATATATATATATATATATATATATATACATATACATATATTTATACATATATATATATATATATATATATATATATATATATATATATATATATATATATATATTTATATATATATTTTATATATATATATATATATATATATATATATATATATATATATATATATATGTATATATATATATATATATATATATATATATATATATATATAACAGATTTTGAGCAAAGTGAAAAATCTATTTTTGGGTGAGAGACCCCTGTCGTCCTGATGGAAGGTTCCCTTAGGTAGCTTTCTAAGTGATATTTACTGCAGTGATACTCCCTGAGAATTAACCGAAGTTCTCCAAAATTCTAACTCCTGGTGCGAATATCCATAATATAATTTTAAGGATATCGAATAATATAAAGGGACGTATTCTTAGATACGACACATAGCAATCTTCACCCCAAATAGATTTAACTCTTTGAGGGGGAAGAGTGGCGAACTAAAAGGGAGCCGTTATCGAGGTACCCGGTGGACCTCCTATCCGTACTACTACCGGCCGCCATTCCTTTCTTGTATTTAAGCAGGAATAGCCGCAGATAGAGTAGTTTCGGGTGGGGTCATCAAGAAAGAAGGGTGGGTCCATCAGGACGACATGGCTATCTCACCCAAAAATAGATTTTTCACTTTGGACAATATTCGTTTTTTGTGCTCGGCCATGTCGTCCTGATGAAAGCTTACCAGAGAATTAACTTGAAAGTACTATATCAGGGGATTTGTGTAAGTACCTTTACTTTGAATTGGTTTCTTATCTGGTCTGATAGACCTGTATTTGACATTACCGTTATCTGTCATATCCACTATGCTTAGGGCTCCCTGCACCCTGCAGGGAAAGTGTCGGCTTCGACTATAAGGATTCAAAGTTTGTAAATCCGTATGAACAACAGGGAAACTTTCTAGAGGTTACCTTTTCGTGCTTTGGACATCTGTATTTATTCAAGGTTCTATTTATAGGAATAAAATAAAACTCTTAGCTGTTGACCACAGCCTTAATAGCGTGCGCAATCGGGTCGGGGTCAACCTTGGTTTATCCCTTCGAGCATTTGATGCGTATTTTCTCCAGACTCCTGACGCATCTTTTAGCCGTGCTTCTAGCACCGAGTCTGTCACTGCTGCAAATTGGAGAGAGCCCAATACTCTTTCCTGTTGGCGTCTTTAAATCCTCTTCTATCGGATTAGTCTCTTGACAGCTCCCGCTATCTCTCTTCTCTTCTCGAATGGAATGGAGAGGTGGTGTGACTGTAAGTTCCATTGGATTCCAAACCATTGGATCTTCTGAGCTGGAGAAAGGCGAGACTTCTTGCAATTGATCTTGAAGCCCAGGTGCTACACGAACTGGATCAGCTTTCTGGCCGCTTGCAGACAAGTATTCTTGTATGCTGCCCACACCAGCCAATCGTCTAGATATGCTACTACTTGAACTCCTTCGGAGTGCAGTTGATGGACGATTGTATCTCCTAGCTTCATGAATATCCTTGGGGCTATGTTTAGTCCAAAGGGCATTGCTTTGAAGACAAATTTTGTCTTCTGTAGCTTGAATCCTAGGTAGGAGGAGAGGGGGTGACTGACTGGTAGGTGCCAGTAAGCATCTGCCAGGTCAATTGAGACTGTGTACACCCCTTTGGGTAGAAGGGTCCTTATGTGTTGCAAGGTAAGCATCCGGAACTTGTTGTTCTCGATGAACTTGTTGAGTGGAGACAAGTCTAGAATGACTCTGAGTTTGTCGGAGTCTTTCTTGGGAACCTAAAACAGCCTTCCCTGGAACTTGATGGACTTCGCTTTCCTTATTACCTTCTTGTTCAAGAGTTCTGAGGTATATTCTTCTAACAAGGGGGTGGAGTGTTGGAAGAATTCTGGAGAAGGGGTGGAATTTTGTTCCATCTCCACCCGAGTCCATTCGTGATTAGGCTGTGGGCCAAGGGATCGAAGGTCCAACGATCCCGAAAGTGAAAAAGTCTGCCCCCTACCTGGAACCCCTCAATGCTTCAGGGTTCTTGAGGACTTGTTTCCATGACCAAATCCTCCTCTGCCCCTTGGGGGGTTTCCGGAGGAACCTCTTCTTGGGCCTCTACCTTTATAGGGCCAAAAGGTGGTCAAGGGCCTCTCAAAGCCTGGGTTAAACACAGGTGACTGGGCTACCAGCTGTTGAGGGACCATCTGGAAGGTGGTTTGTGGCTGGGCTACCAATTGAGACACCGTGGCCATGGTCAGGGCCGGAAGTTGTGCAGGTCTACGTGGTCTTTTTGCCTTCTTGTTCTTAGGCTGGGGACCTCCATCTGAGGAAGGCTTCCTCTTTGAAGACATGCCCCACTTTTGGAGAAGGTTCCTATTTTCCGTGGCTGCTTGGGCAATGACTTCTTGGACCACTTCCTGTGGGAATAGGTCTTTGCCCCAGATACATGATGAAATCAGTTTTCTGGGCTTGTGTTTCACCATTGCTATGGTGCACACGTGCTCTCTACAGGTCCTCCTTGACCTGACAAAAGCATACAAGTCCTTCACAAGGGTACCCATGTGAGACCTGGATAAGACGATGTACATGTCTGGGGCGTTATGTAGACCTGCACACATTTCCAAACAGTTCTGATGAGACAGGGAGGCGGCAAGTCTTTCTTTCGTCTCCCGTTCCCTTCTCAAGAGATGATCTAGCAAATTTGGAAGGTTCTCATTGAACTATTGGCCTGCTATCTCCGGATCCAACTTCGAGACGGAGAAGGTTAGATGTACTTCATTCCACTTCTCCTCACAGGTAGGCATAGCTAGAGATAATGGCTTACATTCCTCTAGGATTGGGCAGGGTTTGCCCTCTTCGACTGCTTTAATGACACAGTTGAGGGCTTTCTCCGAAAAGGGGAAAGCTCTGGAGGAAGGAGCAATAAAGGTTGGATGCCTCATGCTCAGTGCTGAGACTTTGGAGTTGGTGTACCCGGCTTCTTTCAATGTCTTGGTAAGTATGGCCTCTGCCTTGTCATGTTCGAAGACAATGACTTCCTTTGGTACCGTCTTCTCGCGTAACAATCTGGGTAGGTTGAAAAGCTCAGCCAGAATTCAAGATCTTCAAGTGGCTTGGCCCCCAACTTCTCGGATATGAATAGCTTCCCATTCATCATGGGCATGTGCTCCGTATACCTACAGAAGTTGGTTTCGGAGCAGTGAGGGAGGTCTGATACTTTAAGGGGTTTAGTAGAGCCCCTGGAAGTTCCGGGGTGCTTTCCTTCTTGTACCTCTCTCTCCCTCTGTTGGATGTCCTGTTTCATCTCCTCTTGTTCCTTCCAGAACACTTCCAACATCTGCTGGATCGACAATAGGAGCGCCTCGCTCCTCTCAACCTGTGTAGTCGGTTGGGGAGTTGGGGCTGAAGAGGTCGACGGCATAGGTTGATATGCCGTCACGGTGAACTGGGGATCCTCAGTCACCGTCGAAATGGATCCTTCTTCCTCCGTTGGTGGTTGAACCACATTTTCTTTGGGGCCTTCTTGCAGTAGGTCCTGTTCAGTGTCAGTAGACAGTTCCGACATCCGTTCTTGGTGGATGGCCATGCCCTCAAGTGCATTGTGGATGTCCGCGTCGATCTTCAGTTGGATGAAGGGAGGCTGGACCTGTTCCAGGGGCACTACCGCACTAGGGTTAGCCTTAGGGAACAGAAGGCACCTGAGAGATTCATTGGGCAGGTAAGGTCCAAGAGAGTTCTTTTGGAACTCTCTTACCCACCTACGAAGGGTTTCCCTTGCTGTATCCCTAGCCTCTATGGAGACAGGGATGGTTTCTCCAAAGCCGTTGGACAGCAAGGTAAAGCAGTTGGAGCAGCCCTTTGGGTCCCAGTACTTCAGATACGATGCAGCAAGGGGCATGAGACCTACACATCGTATGCCCGCAAAAGTCCTTACTTTTGTGGTTGCAGAACACAACTGCACACGTCACCATTGGGTCCTCCCATAAAGGAAAATGATTTGATGAGTATTTAATTGTTTATATCATTGATATAAATGCATACATTTAATAGTAATACTTACTATTGTAATTATTAGCTTAGGATAGTAAGCTAAAAAGGAAATAGGAAAGACACATATCTGTGATTCCTCTCCCAGGCAATCGCTGAGACCTTCGTGAATATTAATATTTAGATTCCCTATAAGGGAGAATACAGGGTGGAACGACTCTCGTACATAGAAACAGGGTTAGTAAATATTTATACTAACTTCTCCACCTGTAGTATATTAATATAGATCAAGGTTTTACATGGGTCCCGATGATCAAAGGATTCATCTGGGTGTTGAGGGATTACTCAACCTCAACATGGTATACAGTCCCAACAATAGCCTGTGATAGGATACACACACAGAGTATATTAGAAATTACTTATACTACTGTATTGTTGTATACTGTAGTTTTACCGGTACACTACCGGGGTTAAGATAGTACCTGTCGGCTATACTGCCGGCTGCAAGGTTTGTGGATGACAGACCAAGAGAGAACTTAAGAATTCTCAACAGTATGTTGGGTTTCCCACCAGCAGCCATCAGGGCCGGCTCAGTCTTTCCCACCGGGGCATTCACTTCCGGTGAAGGAAGTACATAAGGGGGAAGTAACCGATGTGGCTACCTAACCACCGCCAGTAGGGTACCGGCCGGCAACGCAGTCAACTCGGAAAGCCAGGATGACTGTCTGAGTACCGGTGAGAGAATGTTGTGATGGCTAGGGAGACACTAAAGGACAGAGGGGGAAGGGGGAAGGGTCTTATAGTTCACGGGGGAGAAAGGCGGCAGCTGGTATGCCGCCTACCTTCGACCGTGAACTAAGGAAGCATGGCTTCCTATGCCGATGATGTCATGGGCGACAGAGGAGCAAAGCTTCCCCCTGTCGGCGACATTGTCAGCTGCGAGACAGGGCACCCTGAATTACCATCTAATCCTCAAAGCCGGAGTACTCGGCGGCAAAGAAAAAAGACGGTATTGTTACTATGTAGGTCAAGCCGCAGTTCTACTTGACGGTAATGATGAAAGATAGAGGTTGCCACCTGTAATGGCGGCGGCTCAGGGAGGGAGGAAGGATTTAGCCTCTTTTCTCTAAAAGAGAATATATATCGAACCTTATCCATAAATTCTAGGGTATGTATGTCCCCTTATCCATAAATTCTAGGGGATGTATGTCCCCATCCGAATTAATAAGGAACGATAGGGCGAGGTTAAACATGGGGAATTACTTTTCTAACGTATATATGTACGAGTTAGGCTAGCCTAACTCCGGTGGGGAACGCGGCCATGGTTGGTACCGCCAGGGCACCCCACGTATACGAAAAGTAAAGTCACATTTAGGAAGAGGAATAAGATAATTTTGTAGGCACAATCTTCACTAGTATAATTTGCCTAACTAGCTAAATTTATAGCTAAATAGCGGGATAGTCACTCTATTGGCTAAATAAAATGCAATAATAATGTGCGACATCGGTCGTAAAATGGCCGCCTCCGGATCGTGGCTATGCTCAAACAAACACACTTAAATTATACGAGTTTAACTGAGAGGAGGGAGCCTAGAATTATACACAGGAAAGAATAAATACTCAACTTTCCAGAGGATGAAGATGCTGGAGAATGCATGATTAATATTCCTGTAATCCGTCACAAACACCAAGAAAAGGTTGGGAGCCCACTTAGCTTAAATGTTACAGAGAAAGGAATGGCGGCCGGTAGTAGTACGGACAGGAGGTCAACCGGGTACCTAGATAATGGGCCCCCTTTAGTTTGCCAATCTTCCCCCTCAAAGAGTTAAATCTATTTGGGATGAAGATTGCTATGTGTCATATCTAAAAATATTATGCGATATCCTTAACGTTATATTATAGAAACTCGCGCCAGGTGTTAGAATTCTGAAAACCTTCGGTTAATTCTCTGGGAGTATCACTGTAGCAAATATCCCTTAAAAAGTTACCTAAAGGAACCTTCCATCAGGACGACATGGCCGAGCGTATATATATATATATATATATATATATATATATATATATATATATATATATATATATATATATATATATATATATATATATATATATATATATAGATATATATATATTTTTATAAATGTATTTATGTATATATATATATATATATATATATATATATATATATATATATATATATATATTATATATATATATATATATTTATAAATGTATTTATGTATATATATATACCTATACATATATATATATATATATATATATATATATATATATATATATATATATATATATATATATATACCTATATATATATATATATACCTATATATATATATACCTATATATATATATATATATATATATACCTATATATATATATATATATATATATATATATATATATATATATATACCTATATATATATATATATATATATATATATATATATATATATATATATACCTATATATATATATATATATATATATATATATATATATATATATATATATATATATATATATATATATATATATATATATGTTTGTATATATATATATGTATATATATACATATATATATATATATATATATATATATATATATATATATATATATATATATATATATATATATATTTATATATATATATATATATATATATATATATATATATATATATATATATACATAGAAGGAATTAAGAATTAAGAATTAAGAACTTAAGAATTCTCAACAGTATGTTGGGTTTCCCACCAGCAGCCGTCATGGCCGGCTCAGTCTTTCCCCCCCGGGGCATTCACTTCCGGTGAAGGAAGTACATAAGGGGGAAGTAGTTGTCATGGGTGACTTAAATGCTAGAGTGGGCGCTGGAAAGGTAGAAGGTGTCATTGGGAAGTATGGCGTACCAGGTGAAAATGAGAGTGGTGAGAGACTGGTAGATATAGGTGTTGAGCAAGAGATGGTGATAAGTAATAGCTTTTTCAAAAAGAAAGATAAAAACAAGTATACATGGGTAAGACTGGCAAATGGAAGAGTAGTAGAAAGGGCATTAATGGATTATGTGTTGATAACTAAAAGAATGTTTGGAAGATTGAAAGACCTGCACGTATTTAGGGGTATGGCTAACGGTATGTCTGATCATTTTTTGGTGGAAGGAAAATTAGTTGTAGCAAAAGAGTGGGGGAATAGAGTAGGTGGATGTAAAAGGGAGCTAGTGAGGGTTGAAGAGATAATAAAACCGGGGGTGAAAAGTAAATATCAGGAAAGGTTGAAAATGACATATGACGAAGTGAAAGTAAGAGCAACTGGCAATGTAGAGGAGGAGTGGAAGTTAGTAAAAGAAAATTTTGTTGGGATTGCAAGTGATGTGTGTGGCAAGAAGGTTGTTGGAGGCAGCATGAGGAAGGGCAGTGAATGGTGGAATGGAGTGAAGGTAAAAGTGGAAGAGAAAAAAAAGGCTTTTGAAGAATGGCTGCAGAGTAATAGTATAGAGAAGAATGAAAAATATAAAGAGAAAAATGTGGAAGTAAAGCGCAAGGTACGTGAGGCAAAGAGGGCAGCTGACCTGAGGTGGGGTCGGGGATTGGGTCATTCATATGAAGAGAAAAAGAAGAAGTTTTGGAAAGAAGTGAAGAGAGCAAGGAAGGCTGGCTCAAGAATTGAACAGACAGTGAAAGATGGAAATGGAAGGTTGTTAAAAGGAGAGGAGGCAAGGAAAAGATGGGCGGAATATTTTGAAAGTTTACTGAATGTTGAGGATAATAGGAAGGCAGATATAATTGATGTTGCAGGTGTTGAGGTGCCAGTGATGGGAGATGCGAATGAGAGAGAGATTACAATAGAGGAAGTGAGGAGAGCACTAGATGAAACGAGAGTAGGAAAAGCGTCTGGTATGGATGGTGTGAGAGCTGAGATATTGAAGGAAGGGGGTGTGACTGTACTTAAATGGTTGGTGAGATTGTTTAATATGTGTTTTGTGTTGTCATTGCTACCAGTAGATTGGGTTTGGGCATGTATTGTACCACTATATAAGGGTAAGGGAGATGTGCATGAGTGTTGTAATTCAAGAGGTATTAGTTTGTTGAGTGTAGCTGGAAAAGTGTATGGTAAAGTAATGATTAATAGGATCAAGGATAAAACAGAGAATGCAATCTTAGAAGTACAGGGTGGTTTTAGAAGAGGTAGGGGTTGTATGAATCAGATTTTTACAGTAAGGCAGATATGCGAAAAATATTTAGCAAAAGGTAAGGAGGTGTATGTTGCGTTTATGGATCTGGAGAAAGCGTATGATAGAGTTGATAGGGAAGCAATGTGGAATGTGATGAGGTTATATGGAGTTGGTGGAAAGTTGTTGCAAGCAGTGAAAAGTTTCTACAAAGGTAGTAAAGCATGTGTTAGGATAGGAAATGAAGTGAGTGATTGGTTTCCGGGGAGAGTGGGGCTGAGACAGGGATGTGTGATGTCGCCGTGGTTGTTTGACTTGTATGTTGATGGAGTGGTGAGAGAGGTGAATGCTCGAGTGCTTGGACGAGGATTAAAACTGGTAGGCGAGAATGACCATGAATGGGATTTAAATCAGTTGTTGTTTGCTGATGATACTGTACTGGTTGCACACACAGAAGAGAAGCTTGGCCAATTAGTGACAGAATTTGGAAGAGTGTGTGAGAGAAGGAAGTTGAGAGTTAATGTGGGTAAGAGTAAGGTTATGAGATGTACGAGAAGGGAAGGTGGTGCAAGGTTGAATGTCATGTTGAATGGAGAGTTACTTGAGGAGGTGAATCAGTTTGAGTACTTGGGGTCTGTTGTTGCAGCAAATGGTGGAGTGGAAGCAGATGTACGTCAGAGAGTGAATAAAGGATTCAAAGTGTTGGGGGCAGTTAAGGGAGTAGTAAAAAATAGAGGGTTGGGCATGAATGTTAAGAGACTTCTATATGAGAAAGTGATCGTACCAACTGTGATGTATGGATCGGAGTTGTGGGGAATGAAAGTGATGGAGAGACAGAAATTGAATGTGTTTGAGATGAAGTGTCTAAGGAGTATGGCTGGTGTATCTCGAGTAGATAGGGTTAGAAACGAAGTGGTGAGAGTTGTGGCAGGATGTAAACAAAACAATCCCCACACCCTTGAATCTTACTTACTTACAATGGTCTCCACAAAACAAACTTTCCCCTTACGTTATCAGCAGCGGGACTCTTGGACGAAAGGACAAAAATCAAAACAAAACATATCCTTAACACTATATTCTTACAAACTATAATAAATAAATCAATAACCATCCACAATCAAATTACCAACACTTAAAACTTATCAAAACTTAACACCAAATAATATAATATATAATAACCAAAAGCACCATTCATATAACCTGCAAAAACCCTAACAGACTTAAAATTACCCCACACACCAAAACTAATATTTGTTTATGTGTGGACGTCGTTGTCCACACAAGGGCCAACAGTCCTTTTATAGCCCAACCCCACAACTCGGTTGCAACGCCACAATATGGCAACACTTGACACTCAGTCAATACAAAATGTTTTAATTGATTTAGTCCGTGAGCGTAATCATCATCATCATCATCCTCATCGGTATCATCATAAACAGCAATCAGAAGTAAATTCGGTCCGGGTCGTCAACAAGTAAATCAATCTGAGCAGTCCTATCAAGTTCTGTTACAGGCCAAGTCGTCAACAAACAAATTTACATTCAAGAAAACCTCTCCAAAGGAGGAATTACGGCCTGCAATAAAAAAGAAAAAACACTTACGAACACTCCTAACTAACTTAACTATCGCACTATAATCAAATATAAACAATAAACTTTCTATCATTCACGAACGCGCCTAAAAAAATGAATAAAAACAGTACTTACTCCGAATATAAAAAAAAACACTAAACAGCCGGCTTTCGAAGAACAAAAAAAATAGAACCGACTCCTTCTACAGTCCAAGATCCAATGCGTTCGCCCAAGACATTCATCACCGCCCTATCCTAGCTAAAAAATATAAACAAACAACCTCAAATATACCGACAATCTTTCCAACAACAACCAATCATTCGCAAACTACCCTTGTTCTTCGGCGCGCACCACGGACACACAAAACACGCACACACAAACGCACATACACACACTCTCTCGCGCACGCGCAATCTAACAAAACTAAAGCAAATGAAATTCTCTCTCTCTCTCTCTCTCTGACAAAACTAAAGCAAATAAACACTTTCTTTCTCTCTCTCTATTTGACGAAACTAAAACAAACACTTTCTCTCTCTCTCTCTCTCTCTCTCTCTCTCTCTCTCTCTCTCTCTCTCTCTCTCTCTGACAAAACTAAGGCAAATAAACACACTTTCTCTCTCTTGCTGTTAGACAAAACTAAAGTAAATAAACACTCACTCACTCACTCACTCACACTCACTCTCTCTCTCTCTCTCTCTCTCTCTCTCTAATGACAAAGCTAAAGCAAATAAAATGTCTCGATTTAACAATACTAAAACAACTCTCTCTCTCTCTCTCTCTCTCTCTCTCTCTCTCTCTCTCTCTCTCTCTCTCTCTCTCTCTCTCTCTCTCTCTCGATTTGGCAAAACAAAAAAAATAAATTAAAATAAAATTAATCCTCCACATTCCTCCCCCCTTACTTTGCCAAATCCTCACACAACACTTACCTATTTTCTCATTACCCAGTCGCAATCAGGAACAGGGCCTCGGCTTCGAGTAACTGGGCCTTCATATACCTGCACTCTCTCATTCACTTCTTCCATGTCGTTTTCATTCAATGTACTTTTACTTCTCCCGTCTATGTTCTGCTCGTCTAAGATATCATTCACTATTTCATCTACCTCAGTTTCATCTGGCCCGAAAATCCCACTAATTTCTGTCAACAATTCATCCATTACATCTAAACCATTTTCTACTTTAACAAAAGAATCATTCATACTGCTTATTATTCTCCTATCTTTCATTCTCGTGTTTGTCACACGTTCTCTTGCCTCATCTAACGAAAAACCACACACACTATAAGTATCATTCATACTCATCCAAGTTTCATCTGTATTAATACATTTATCTTCCGTGCTCACCTGTACATTTACACCCTTGTCCTGTTTATTCTGATTCCCGCCAACAACTACAAAATTCTCCTGTCTTTTATCCCCAGTAAAATTCTCAGACTTCTTTTTCTTTCCATACTCTACTAACACCAATTGCTTATCTTCTAAACCTAATGCCTCACACATACTCGGTTCATACTTGTTCGTTTTCAGCCATTTATTCATACCATTCTCCTGAATATATCTTGGTACCTCCTTCCATTTTCGCAACTGATTGTGGTGTGCCCTAACCTTTTCCACACTACCATCCACACTTACTTTACCTAAAACATAACTCAACCCACTAGAACCAACATCTAACACCTCATATGGACCTTCAAACTTATCACGTACCTTATTGACATTCATTCTTCCTTTTTCAATTACTTCTTTTAACACTTTCTCTCCCACTTTGTAGCTTTCAAATCTCTCATTTGCTTTCTTCCAAACATCTCTATCATTCTCGGACACACTCAATCTCGGTCTTACTATCTTTTCAAAATTCAACACAAACTTACACGGAGACATACCAGTACTCTTGTGCACCGTCGCATTATACGCCCACAACGCACGCCCAACATATAAATCCCAATCATTATCACATGTACTCATCATCCGCAAAATTTCTGTCAAGGTTCTTACAGTCCTTTCAGCCAAACCATTCGCACTTGGCATATACGGAGTCGAATATACATGTTCAATGCCCCATTCTCTCAACATCTGCTCAAACTCCCATCCAACAAACTCCGGACCATTGTCACTTAACATTTTTGCAGGCTTACACACACTCATCGGCAACATCACTTGACTTACCATTCTCGCTACAGTCTCACTTCTTTTATTCTTGATGGGTACTGCATACGCAAACTTGCTCATATGATCGACCATGATAATCATTCCCACATGTCTCCTCGCAGTCACAGGCAACGAAACACAATCAATCACAAACATCTCAAATGGCTCTTTCATACGTAACCTCAAAACAGGCGGACTTGCATGCATGCTCTGATATTTTCCCTTCTGACAATCCTCACAAGTAGTCGCTACATCCCTACAAATTTGACTCAACCCAGGCGTAAACAACCTCTCTCGCATGCATTCCCACAATTTACTCTTCCCCATATGCCCATACCTGTCATGCACTACCATACACATACTTACAGCTGCATGCATTGGAAATACAGGAACATATATATCTTCATCCATTCCCCTATGCAAAAAATACACAATATTCTTACAAACAATAAATCTTTTAACAACTTTCTTATACGCTTCCAAATCACACGGCCATTCTTCCACCCTAATACCATTTAAAATACTTTCACGTAACCTATTTATCTCTAAACATTCACCTTGCATTTCTTCCACCTCTTCTTTGCTCAACAAATCATCTTCACTTTTTGCAATATCAATCATGCCAACAAAATTCGCCATGAATACACTATTATTCTCAATTACTATTACCTTACAGCCATTCTTTGAAAGCAAACCCTTACCAACATCAACTGACACATGGTGCAACCTCAAAAAATCTATTCCCAACAAAAAACAACTAGGCATTTCATTCTCTCCCATTACAATAAAATTATGTTCAACTTCCATACTCCCTAATTTCACCTTCAACCTCACTTCTTCCCAAACAAGTAAACTTCCCTGACCTATTCCATGAATTCTCACACTCGTACACTGTCTTTTCACTTCCCAATTGTACCTCTCAATTTCCCTGATAACCGACTCATTTACTAATGACACTTGAGCACCCGTATCAATTAAACTACAATATTCATTCTCATTTATATTCGCATATGTCATCATCCTTCCTTTTACACCATGCATACATACATTTACTCTCCTTTCAATTCTGTCGCTCACTTCACCAATATGTTCATCATCATATTCACTGTCCTCTATACCATCATATCTTAGATTAAGGTCACTTGCACCATTATCCTTCTCACTCAACAATTTGCAACATTCCTCATTACATTGAATCCTCAAAATATATTCCCTATCATTCTCCTTACATGCCCTTCCATCGGTCGATTCCATCCAAAATACCAATACACAGTTACACCATACAACATACTTACCACCATTAATATCTTTGATAATACTTCCCCTTCTAGTAAACTACTCTCCTCCTCATATACCATTTCTTTTGAGACTTCATTCATCACCCTTCTTTTAAGCTCAGTTACACTACCTGGTATTTCCGTATTTAACCCCTCTTGTACCAACTTACTTAAACCCATTAGGATACACTTATATACCATATCTTGCCCTTCACAACTCTGCTCCACAACTAAACCTTCAGGCAACCTTTCAGAATTCTGATTACTCTCTTTATCTTCCATCCTCCCATGCATCCTCGACATCGCATCTGCTATCACATTCTTATTTCCCGGTACATATTCTAACCTAAAATCAAATTCATTCAGATCCTCTATGGTCCTAGCAACCCTTGCATTCACACACTCTTTCCTTATCATGTACACTAGGGGCTGATGGTCAGTACGCACAATGAATTTTACACCATACAAAAATACTTTCAATGCTTTCACACAAAATCGTATTGCAGCCAATTCCCTGTCAATCGTCGAATACTTCCGCTCAGCTTTATTAAATGCTTTACTAACATACGCTATTACTCTCAATTGCTCTTCTCCATTTACTCTCTGCATTTGAACCAAACAACCACCCATACTAACCCCACTCGCATCCGTATACAACTCTAGCATATTCGCATTTTCACTGTAGTCTGGAAATGCCAAAATGACGTCTTTCGCGGCCTCTTCCTTCAACCTTTCAAACGCTTCTATCATCCAATCATCCCATTTTAATTTTGTACTATTCCTTTTACCCGTCCATTCATTCAAAGGCTTCCCTATACCTGAACAATCTCTAACAAACTTGCGACCAAACTCAACCAAACCAAGAAAACCTCGCAACTTACGCACAGTCCGGGACGTGGAAATTCTCGCACCTTATTCACAAACTTGTCACTCTTCCTTATACCAGATTCACCTACTACATGCCCAAGAAATTCCACCTCCCTGGACAACCACGTACACTTCTCAAGCTTAATTTTCACACCAACTTCAATTAACCGCCTCAACACTGCCTCAAGCAACCGCATATGTTCCTCAACAGTCTCGCTCGCAATCAGAATATCATCTATAAAAACAGTCACCTTCTGTCGATCGAAACCAGCCAATACAACATTCATCGCTCTTTGGAAGGCAGCAGGCGCATTAGCAAGACCAAAACTCAACCTTTTAAATTGAAAGTGACAATTCGTACTTGAAAATGCAGTAATGGGCCTGCTCCCCTCTGCCAGAGGCATCTGATAATAGCCCCGCACCAAATCAAATTTAGTAAAAACTTTAATTCCATGCATCTTATAAACACTATCAGACACCACATTCATTGGAAAACGTTCTTTAACAGTCACCTCATTCACCTTCCTATAATCAATACACATGCGTAAACTTCCATCAGGCTTTCGTACAGGGACAATAGGGCTATTCCAGGCACTCTCACTCCTTTCTATTACACTCATACGCTCTAATTCCTGACACTGCTCCTCTATCTCCTTGGCAATAGACGGAGAAAAATGCCTGGGACGCTGATATATGGGGGTATCATCACTGAGAACTATTTTAAATTCTGGCAGGTCTGACCCCCCACAATCATCGTCACCGAGGCTCATAACTCTCCGCTTATCCCATAACATCTTAAGCAATCGTTCCCTTTCGACCTCATTTATACTCTCATCTAACTTAATTCTTCCTTTCAACGTATCGTAATCCCAATCGTCATCGTTCTTTACCTTACCAGCCATTACCTGTCTCTCCTTAACATATCTTCCATCCTCTACATTGATCAGTGTATACATACATCCCATGCAATCGCCCTCACGTATACCACGTACTCTCTTCCTCCTAACACTCGGCAACAACCTTACATACACCTGGGGTTCCTGCATATTCATAACACCATCATATATATACGCACTCGTTTTCACCAAATTACCTGCTTCCATACCTTCCACTACATATTCATCCTTGTCACTATTTGAAATTCCCAGACTGCTCAGCCATGCAACTTTTACACTAATAACCTCACCTTTCTTACCCGATAACTTTACACTTTCCTTTGCTACCAACGGCACTCCCTTCCACACCTTCGTACTCACTCTGCCGTCTTCCTTTAAATAAAATTCCCCACAAATATTACCTTTAACCTTTATTTCTATCATATTAACACTTGGATGTACAATCATACAACATTTTTTCAGAAATTTATACCCAAGCAGTACGTCATATTTCTCATTCGCTCCCTCGACCACGTAAAAATCATTATCCTCCATCATCAGCCCCCCAATCATAACATTTTCCCGCAACTTTCCTTGCACAGGCATACGCAAATTACCAATACCTTTTACTTCACCCTTACATCCCTTAAATTCACAAACCTCTTTTACCTTATCATATGCATTCCTAAACATTAAATTGACACCACAACCAGTATCAATCAAACCAACCAACTCTACACCATTAAAAATCATTTTCACACTCATGCAATCATGTGCTCTTTCTCCCATCACATCTTCATGCAATAAACCCTCACGAACATGCATCACATTCACTCCCCACACACATGAGGACTCACCCAGCTGAACCCTCTGATTAATTAGTTTCCCGAACATCCTGGCTGACTTGATCCCTTCTTTCTACAAACCCTAGCTACATGTCCATCTGCACCACATTCAGTACACTTACCCCGCGGCTCCTTGCACATTCTAGCATAATGACCATCCTTACCACAATTACCACAAATTACATTCATACGATTACTACGGCATCCACTCGCTATGTGCCCAGTCATACCACACCGATAACACTTAACCACTTTCTCTTTCTTACAGTCGCTAATACGATGCCCTGTTTCTCCACACCCGAAACATGCTCCTAATGCCCATCTACACTCGTTCTTTTTATGTCCTACCTTCCCACACCTATAACACCTCTCTTCACAGATACCACTACCTAACCTAACTTGCTGCGTACTAGCACTTCTATCTCTCCAAACTTGATTTCCCTGTCTAAACCCGTCATTTCTCGGCATGGGTATTCCTACATTACTCACCCTAACACTTCTATCTACTACACTATCCGCTGCCCTCATTGGCCCTCTCATAACAGCATCTCTAAAACTACCAAATTCTGGCACACATTCCTCCATTCCAGTTCTTACACTCACAGATTTACTTTCTTTCATACACCTATCCAACTCGTAATCCTCAACTATCTCTAAAATATCATCCCAAGTCAATCTCTCTCTAGTCCACCTCATTTTCTCCTTCCGTTTCAAATTAATAAACTCACACACACTCTCTGGTACTGTACCCAAAAACTTCTTCATTAGTTCCTTATTTTCATTTATTCCTTCGTCCCCATACTTCTTTCTAGCCAATGTTTCTAACCGACATACATACATCGAGATTGTTTCACCCACCTTCATTCGTGCTTCATCAAAATCATTTTTTCGCTTATACCTAACACTACCTTTCATACGTTTTACCTGTTCAATTATCCTCTTCTTTACACTTTCATACTCAATCTCTCCTACACTCAATATCACCCCATACATCGTCAACAAATATCCTGACAAAAATTCTCCCAACTCCCTAGCCCAAACTCTCTTACTATCCCCATACTTAGCCTGACAAAACTTTTCATATTCCCTAAAGAAGTCATATACATCCCTACTGCTATGTTCATTAAAACTTTCACACCTAGGTACCTCTCTCATAAACACTGTCTTACAAACTTCCTCTACTTCATTCTCACTACTATCTTCACTGTCTACTCCCTTCTTGTTGCCTTCTTCTTCATTTGAATACAATGAATCTAATTCTACACTCAAAGTCCTATCTTTAACTATTCCCTTCTTACCCTTTTTCTTACTTACCACCTTCACCCAATCATGATCATCCTCACTCACACCCTGACCTTTCTTCTTTTCTTTCTTCACATTATCTTTACCTTTCTTCTCCTTCTTCCTATCACCCTTCGTTCCAATCTTACTATGTCTAGGCCCTTTACTTTCAATATCACTATCACTACCTTCCCCATTATCACTTACCCTATCCTCTTCCACCATCAACCCGTTACCAGAAGCAGAAGCCACTCCTCCGACTGCACCTTCACCCATGACAGTTTTCATCATCCCCATTACTTGCCCTATCATAGCTTCCATTCGTTTCTCATTTTCTCGCATCCTCATCTCAACACCCTCTTCCACTCTCTCTACAGTTCCCTGAAGTTCCCTAAGTTTCCTTTGCATCTCCTCATTCTCACTACTTAACCTCGCATTCTCCAACAACAACCTCTCCTCTCGCTCATTAGACAACCGGAATTACTCCTTTAAAATATACAACTGTTCTTCCAGTTCTTCCATTTCGATACCATTAATATCTTAAATCTAATTCCTAAACCTATTTTAATACCCTTGTTCAACAGTAAAGTTTCAATCCCACCTTCAACAGTCGTCCCTGTTCGGGCGCCAAATTTATGTGGCGGGATGTAAACAAAACAACCCCCACACCCTTGAATCTTACTTACTTACAATGGTCTCCACAAAACAAACTTTCCCCTTACGTTATCAGCAGCGGGACTCTTGGACGAAAGGACAAAAATCAAAACAAAACATATCCTTAACACTATATTCTTACAAACTATATTAAATAAATCAATAACCATCCACAATCAAATTACCAACACTTAAAACTAATCAAAACTTAACACCAAATAATATAATATATAATAACCAAAAGCACCATTCATATAACCCGCAAAAACCCTAACAGACTTAAAATTACCCCACACACCAAAACCAATATTTGTTTATGTGTGGACGTCATTGTCCACACAAGGGCCAACAGTCCTTTTATAGCCCAACCCCACAACTCGGTTGCAACGCCACAATATGGCAACACTTGACACTCAGTCAATACAAAATGTTTTAATTGATTTAGTCCGTGAGCATAATCATCATCATCATCATCCTCATCGGTATCATCATCATAAACAGCAATCAGAAGTAAATTCGGTCCGGGTCGTCAACAAGTAAATTAATCTGAGCAGTCCTATCAAGTTCTGTTACAGGCCAAGTCGTCAACAAACAAATTTACATTCAAGAAAACCTCTCCAAAGGAGGAATTACGGCCTGCAATAAAAAAGAAAAAACACTTACGAACACTCCTAACTAACTTAACTATCACACTATAATCAAAGATAAACAATAAACTTTCTATCATTCACGAACGCGCCTAAAAAAATGAATAAAAACAGTACTTACTCCGAATATAAAAAAAAACACTAAACAGCCGGCTTTCGAAGAACCAAAAAAATAAAACCGACTCCTTCTACAGTCCAAGATCCAATGCGTTCGCCCAAGACATTCATCACCGCCCTATCCTAGCTAAAAAATATAAACAAACAACCTCAAATATACCGACAATCTTTCCAACAACAACCAATCATTTGCAAACTACCCTTGTTCTTCGGCGCGCACCACGGACACACAAAACACGCACACACAAACGCACATACACACACTCTCTCGCGCACGCGCGATCTAACAAAACTAAAGCAAATTAAATTCTCTCTCTCTCTCTCTCTCTCTCTCTCTCTCTCTCTCTCTCTCTCTCTCTCTCTCTGACAAAACTAAAGCAAATAAACACTCTTTCTTTCTCTCTCTCTATTTGACGAAACTGAAACAAATAAACACTTTCTCTCTCTCTCTCTCTCTCTCTCTCTCTCTCTCTCTCTCTCTCTCTCTCTGACAAAACTAAGGCAAATAAACACACTTTCTCTCTCTTGCTGTTAGACAAAACTAAAGTAAATAAACACTCACTCACTCACTCACTCTCTCTCTCTCTCTCTCTCTCTCTCTCTCTCTCTCTCTCTCTCTCTCTCTCTCTCTAATGACAAAGCTAAAGCAAATAAAATGTCTCGATTTAACAATACTAAAACAACTCTCTCTCTCTCTCTCTCTCTCTCTCTCTCTCTCTCTCTCTCTCTCTCTCTCTCGATTTGGCAAAACAAAAAAAATAAATTAAAATAAAATTAATCCTCCACATTCCTCCCCCCTTACTTTGCCAAATCCTCACACAACACTTACCTATTTTCTCATTACCCAGTCGCAATCAGGAACAGGGCCTCGGCTTCGAGTAACTGGGCCTTCATATACCTGCACTCTCTTATTCACTTCTTCCATGTCGTTTTCATTCAATGTACTTTTACTACTCCCGTCTATGTTCTGCTCGTCTAAGATATCATTCACTATTTCATCTACCTCAGTTTCATCTGGCCCGAAAATCCCACTAATTTCTGTCAACAATTCATCCATTACATCTAAACCATTTTCTACTTTAACAAAAGAATCATTCATACTGCTTATCATTCTCCTATCTTTCATTCTCGTGTTTGTCATACGTTCTCTTGCCTCATCTAACGAAAAACCACACACACTATAAGTATCATTCATACTCATCCAAGTTTCATCTGTATTAATACATTTATCTTCCGTGCTCACCTGTACATTTACACCCTTGTCCTGTTTATTCTGATTCCCGCCAACATTCTCCTGTCTTTTATCCCCAGTAAAATTCTCAGACTTCTTTTTCTTTCCATACTCTACTAACACCAATTGCTTATCTTCTAAACCTAAAGCCTCACAAATACTCGGCTCATACTTGTTCGTTTTCAGCCATTTATTCATACCATTCTCCTGAATATATCTTGGTACCTCCTTCCATTTTCGCAACTGATTGTGGTGTGCCCTAACCTTTTCCACACTACCATCCACACTTACTTTACCTAAAACATAACTCAACCCACTAGAACCAACATCTAACACCTCATATGGACCTTCAAACTTATCACGTACCTTATTGACATTCATTCTTCCTCTTTCAATTACTTCTTTTAACACTTTCTCTCCCACTTTGTAGCTTTCAAATCTCTCATTTGCTTTCTTCCAAACATCTCTATCATTCTCGGACACACTCAATCCCGGTCTTACTATCTTTTCAAAATTCAACACAAACTTACACGGAGACATACCAGTACTCTTGTGCACCGTCGCATTATACGCCCACAACGCACGCCCAACATATAAATCCCAATCATTATCACATGTACTCATCATCCGCAAAATTTCTGTCAAGGTTCTTACAGTCCTTTCAGCCAAACCATTCGCACTTGGCATATACGGAGTCGAATATACATGTTCAATGCCCCATTCTCTCAACATCTGCTCAAACTCCCATCCAACAAACTCCGGACCATTGTCACTTAACATTTTTGCAGGCTTACACACACTCATTGGCAACATCACTTGACTTACCATTCTCGCTACAGTCTCACTTCTTTTATTCTTGATGGGTACTGCATACGCAAACTTGCTCATATGATCGACCATGATAATCATTCCCACATGTCTCCTCGCAGTCACAGGCAACGAAACACAATCAATCACAAACATCTCAAATGGCTCTTTCATACGTAACCTCAAAACAGGCGGACTTGCATGCATGCTCTGATATTTTCCCTTCTGACAATCCTCACAAGTAATCGCTACATCCCTACAAATTTGACTCAACCCAGGCGTAAACAACCTCTCTCGCATGCATTCCCACAATTTACTCTTCCCCATATGCCCATACCTGTCATGCACTACCATACACATACTTACAGCTGCATGCATTGGAAATACAGGAACATATATATCTTCATCCATTCCCCTATGCAAAAAATACACAATATTCTTACAAACAATAAATCTTTTAACAACTTTCTTATACGCTTCCAAATCACACGGCCATTCTTCCACCCTAATACCATTTAAAATACATTCACGTAACCTATTTATCTCTAAACATTCACCTTGCATTTCTTCCACCTCTTCTTTGCTCAACAAATCATCTTCACTTTTTGCAATATCAATCATGCCAACAAAATTCGCCATGAATACACTATTATCCTCAATTACTATTACTTTACAGCCATTCTTTGAAAGCAAACCCTTACCAACATCAACTGACACATGGTGCAACCTCAAAAAATCTATTCCCAACAAAAAACAACTAGGCATTTCATTCTCTCCCATTACAATAAAATTATGTTCAACTTCCATACTCCCTAATTTCACCTTCAACCTCACTTCTTCCCAAACAAGTAAACTTCCCTGACCTATTCCATGAATTCTCACACTCGTACACTGTCTTTTCACTTCCCAATTGTACCTCTCAATTTCCCTGATAACCGACTCATTTACTAATGACACTTGAGCACCCGTATCAATTAAACTACAATATTCATTCTCATTTATATTCACATATGTCATCATCCTTCCTTTTACACCATGCATACATACATTTACTCTCCTTTCAATTCTGTCGCTCACTTCACCAATTTGTTCATCATCATATTCACTGTCCTCTATACCATCATATCTTAGATTAAGGTCACTTGCACCATTATCCTTCTCACTCAACAATTTGCAACATTCCTCATTACATTGAATCCTCAAAATATATTCCCTATCATTCTCCTTACATGCCCTATATTCCATCGGTCGATTCCATCCAAAATACAAATACACAGTTACACCATACAACATACTTACCACCATTAATATCTTTGATAATACTTCCCCTTCTAGTACACTACTCTCCTCCTCATATACCATTTCTTTTGAGACTTCATTCATCACCCTTCTTTTAAGCTCAGTTACACTACCTGGTATTTCCGTATTTAACCCCTCTTGTACCAACTTACTTAAACCCATTAGGATACACTTATATACCATATCTTGCCCTTCACAACTCTGCTCCACAACTAAACCTTCAGGCAACCTTTCAGAATTCTGATTACTCTCTTTATCTTCCATCCTCCCATGCATCCTCGACATCGCATCTGCTATCACATTCTTATTTCCCGGTACATATTCTAACCTAAAATCAAATTCATTCAGATCCTCTATGGTCCTAGCAACCCTTGCATTCACACACTCTTTCCTTATCATGTACACTAGGGGCTGATGGTCAGTACGCACAATGAATTTTACACCATACAAAAATACTTTCAATGCTTTCACACAAAATCGTATTGCAGCCAATTCCCTGTCAATCGTCGAATACTTCCGCTCAGCTTTATTAAATGCTTTACTAACATACGCTATTACTCTCAATTGCTCTTCTCCATTTACTCTCTGCATTTGAACCAAACAACCACCCATACTAACCCCACTCGCATCCGTATACAACTCTAGCATATTCGCATTTTCACTGTAGTCTGGAAATGCCAAAGTGACGTCTTTCGCGGCCTCTTCCTTCAACCTTTCAAACGCTTCTATCATCCAATCATCCCATTTTAATTTTGTACTATTCCTTTTACCCGTCCATTCATTCAAAGGCTTCCCTATACCTGAACAATCTCTAACAAACTTGCGACCAAACTCAACCAAACCAAGAAAACCTCGCAACTCACGCACAGTCCGGGGACGTGGAAATTCTCGCACCTTATTCACAAACTTGTCACTCTTCCTTATACCAGATTCACCCACTACATGCCCAAGAAATTCCACCTCCCTGGACAACCACGTACACTTCTCAAGCTTAATTTTCACACCAACTTCAATTAACCGCCTCAACACTGCCTCAAGCAACCGCATATGTTCCTCAACAGTCTCGCTCGCAATCAGAATATCATCTATAAAAACAGTCACCTTCTGTCGATCGAAACCAGCCAATACAACATTCATCGCTCTTTGGAAGGCAGCAGGCGCATTAGCAAGACCAAAACTCAACCTTTTAAATTGAAAGTGACAATTCGTACTTGAAAATGCAGTAATGGGCCTGCTCCCCTCTGCCAGAGGCATCTGATAATAGCCCCGCACAAAATCTAATTTAGTAAAAACTTTCATTCCATGCATCTTATAAACACAATCAGACACCACATTCATTGGAAAACGTTCTTTAACAGTCACCTCATTCACCTTCCTATAATCAATACACACGCGTACACTTCCATCAGGCTTTCGTACAGGGACAATAGGGCTATTCCAGGCACTCTCACTCCTTTCTATTACACCCATACGCTCTAATTCCTGACACTGCTCCTCTATCTCCTTGGCAATAGGCGGAGAAAAATGCCTGGGACACTGATATATGGGGGTATCATCACTGAGAACTATTTTAAATTCTGGCAGGTCTGACCCCCCACAATCATCGTCACCGAGGCTCATAACTCTCCGCTTATCCCATAACATCTTAAGCAATCGTTCCCTTTCGACCTCATTTATACTCTCATCTAACTTAATTCTTCCTTTCAACGTATCGTAATCCCAATCGTCATCGTTCTTTACCTTACCAGCCATTACCTGTCTCGCCTTAACATATCTTCCATCCTCTACATTGATCAGTGTATACATACATCCCATGCAATCGCCCTCACGTATACCACGTACTCTCTTCCTCCTAACACTCGGCAACAACCTTACATACACCTGGGGTTCCTGCATATTCATAACACCATCATATATATACGCACTCGTTTTCACCAAATTACCTGCTTCCATACCTTCCACTACATATTCATCCTTGTCACTATTTGAAATTCCCAGACTGCTCAGCCATGCAACTTTTACACTAATAACCTCACCTTTCTTACCCGATAACTTTACACTTTCCTTTGCTACCAACGGCACTCCCTTCCACACCTTCGTACTCACTCTGCAGTCTTCCTTTAAATAAAATTCCCCACAAATATTACCTTTAACCTTTATTTCTATCATATTAACACTTGCATGTACAATCATACCACATTTTTTCAGAAATTTATACCCAAGCAGTACGTCATATTTCTCATTCGCTCCCTCGACCACGTAAAAATCATTATCCTCCATCATCAGCCCCCCAATCATAACATTTTCCCGCAACTTTCCTTGCACAGGCATACGCAAATTACCAATACCTTTTACTTCACCCTTACATCCCTTAAATTCACAAACCTCTTTTACCTTATCATATGCATTCCTAAACATTAAATTGACACCACAACCAGTATCAATCAAACCAACCAACTCTACACCATTAAAAATCATTTTCACACTCATGCAATCATGTGCTCTTTCTCCCATCACATCTTCATGCAATAAACCCTCACGAACATGCATCACATTCACTCCCCACACACACGAGGACTCACCCAGCTGAACCCTCTGATTAATTAGTTTCCCGAACATCCTGGCTGACTTGATCCCTTCTTTCTACAAACCCTAGCTACATGCCCATCTGCACCACATTCAGTACACTTACCCCCCGGCTCCTTGCACATTCTAGCATAATGACCATCCTTACCACAATTACCACAAATTACATTCATACGATTACTACGGCATCCACTCGCTATGTGCCCAGTCATACCACACCGATAACACTTAACCACTTTCTCTTTCTTACAGTCGCTAATACGATGCCCTGTCTCTCCACACCCGAAACATGCTCCTAATGCCCATCTACACTCGTTCTTTTTATGTCCTACCTTCCCACACCTATAACACCTCTCTTCACGGATACCACTACCTAACCTAACTTGCTGCGTACTAGCACTTCTATCTCTCCAAACTTGATTTCCCTGTCTAAACCCGTCATTTCTCGGCATGGGTATTCCTACATTACTCACCCTAACACTTCTATCTACTACACTATCCGCTGCCCTCATTGGCCCTCTCATAACAGCATCTCTAAAACTACCAAATTCTGGCACACATTCCTCCATTCCAGTTCTTACACTCACAGATTTACTTTCTTTCATACACCTATCCAACTTGTAATCCTCAACTATCTCTAAAATATCATCCCAAGTCAATCTCTCTCTAGTCCACCTCATTTTCTCCTTCCGTTTCAAATTAATAAACTCACACACACTCTCTGGTACTGTACCCAAAAACTTCTTCATTAGTTCCTTATTTTCATTTATTCCTTCGTCCCCATACTTCTTTCTAGCCAATGTTTCTAACCGACATACATACATCGAGATTGCTTCACCCACCTTCATTCGTGCTTCATCAAAATCATTTTTTCGCTTATACCTAACACTACCTTTCATACGTTTTACCTGTTCAATTATCCTCTTCTTTACACTTTCATACTCAACCTCTCCTACACTCATTATCACCCCATACATCGTCAACAAATATCCTGACAAAAATTCTCCCAACTCCCTAGCCCAAACTCTCTTACTATCCCCATACTTAGCCTGACAAAACTTTTCATATTCCCTAAAGAAGTCATATACATCCCTACTGCTATGTTCATTAAAACTTTCACACCTAGGTACCTCTCTCATAAACACTGTCTTACAAACTTCCTCTACTTCATTCTCACTACTATCTTCACTGTCTACTCCCTTCTTGTTGCCTTCTTCTTCATTTGAATACAATGAATCTAATTCTACACTCAAAGTCCTATCTTTAACTATTCCCTTCTTACCCTTTTTCTTACTTACCACCTTCACCCAATCATGATCATCCTCACTCACACCCTGACCTTTCTTCTTTTCTTTCTTCACATTATCTTTACCTTTCTTCTCCTTCTTCCTATCACCCTTCGTTCCAATCTTACTATGTCTAGGCCCTTTACTTTCAATATCACTATCACTACCTTCCCCATTATCACTTACCCTATCCTCTTCCACCATCAACCCGTTACCAGAAGCAGAAGCCACTCCTCCGACTGCACCTTCACCCATGACAGTTTTCATCATCCCCATTACTTGCCCTATCATAGCTTCCATTCGTTTCTCATTTTCTCGCATCCTCATCTCAACACCCTCTTCCACTCTCTCTACAGTTCCCTGAAGTTCCCTAAGTTTCCTTTGCATCTCCTCATTCTCACTACTTAACCTCGCATTCTCCAACAACAACCTCTCCTCTCGCTCATTAGACAACCGGAATTACTCCTTTAAAATATACAACTGTTCTTCCAGTTCTTCCATTTCGATACCATTAATATCTTAAATCTAATTCCTAAACCTATTTTAATACCCTTGTTCAACAGTCCAGTTTCAATCCCACCTTCAACAGTCGTCCCTGTTCGGGCGCCAAATTTATGTGGCGGGATGTAAACAAAACAACCCCCACACCCTTGAATCTTACTTACTTACAATGGTCTCCACAAAACAAACTTTCCCCTTACGTTATCAGCAGCGGGACTCTTGGACGAAAGGACAAAAATCAAAACAAAACATATCCTTAACACTATATTCTTACAAACTATTATAAATAAATCAATAACCATCCACAATCAAATTACCAACAATTAAAACTAATCAAAACTTAACACCAAATAATATAATATATAATAACCAAAAGCACCATTCATATAACCCGCAAAAACCCTAACAGACCTAAAATTACCCCACACACCAAAACTAATATTTGTTTATGTGTGGACGTCGTTGTCCACACAAGGGCCAACAGTTCTTTTATAGCCCAACCCCACAACTCGGTTGCAACGCCACAATATGGCAACACTTGACACTCAGTCAATACAAAATGTTTTAATTGATTTAGTCCGTGAGCGTAATCATCATCATCATCATCCTCATCGGTATCATCATCATAAACAGCAATCAGAAGTAAATTCGGTCCGGGTCGTCAACAAGTAAATCAATCTGAGCAGTCCTATCAAGTTCTGTTACAGGCCAAGTCGTCAACAAACAAATTTACATTCAAGAAAACTTCTCCAAAGGAGGAATTACGGCCTGCAATAAAAAAGAAAAAACACTTACGAACACTCCTAACTAACTTAACTATCGCACTATAATCAAAGATAAACAATAAACTTTCTATCATTCACGAACGCGCCTAAAAAAATGAATAAAAACAGTACTTACCCCGAATATAAAAAAAAACTAAACAGCCGGCTTTCGAAGAACAAAAAAAATAGAACCGACTCCTTCTACAGTCCAAGATCCAATGCGTTCGCCCAAGACATTCATCACCGCCCTATCCTAGCTAAAAAATATAAACAAACAACCTCAAATATACCGACAATCTTTCCAACAACAACCAATCATTCGCAAACTACCCTTGTTCTTCGGCGCGCACCGCGGACACACAAAACACGCACGCACAAATGCACATACACACACTCTCGCGCACGCGCGATCTAACAAAACTAAAGCAAATGAAATTCTCTCTCTCTCTCTCTGACAAAACTAAAGCAAATAAACACTCTTTCTTTCTCTCTCTCTATTTGACGAAACTAAAACAAATAAACACTTTCTCTCTCTCTCTCTCTCTCTCTGACAAAACTAAGGCAAATAAACACACTTTCTCTCTCTTGCTGTTAGACAAAACTAAAGTAAATAAACACTCACTCACTCACTCACTCACTCACTCTCTCTCTCTCTCTCTCTCTCTCTCTCTCTCTCTCTCTCTCTCTCTCTCTCTCTCTCTCTCTCTCTCTAATGACAAAGCTAAAGCAAATAAAATATCTCGATTTAACAATACTAAAACAACTCTCTCTCTCTCTCTCTCTCTCTCTCTCTCTCTCTCTCTCTCTCTCTCTCTCTCTCTCTCTCTCTCTCTCTCTCTCTCAATTTGGCAAAACAAAACAAAAATAAATTAAAATAAAATTAATCCTCCACAGAGTGAGAACGGGTGTAAGAAATGAGTTAGCAGATAGAGTGGATATGAATGTGTTGAGGTGGTTTGGCCATGTTGAGAGAATGGAAAATTGCTGTCTGCTAAAGAAGGTGATGAATGCAAGAGTTGATGGGAGAAGTACAAGATGAAGGCCAAGGTTTGGGTGGATGGATGGAGTGATGGAAGCTCTGGGTGATAGGAGGATAGATGTGAGAGAGGCAAGAGAGCGTGCTAGAAATAGGAATGAATGGCCCTGCTGCTTCCTCTGTGGCCTTAGATGACCGTGGAGGTAGCAGCAGTAGGCGGATTCAGCATTATGAAGCTTCATCTGTGGTGGATAACGGGGGAGGGTGGGCTGTGGCACCCTAGCAGTACCAGCTGAACTCGGTTGAGTTCCTTGTTAGGCTGGGAGGAACATAAAGAGTAGAGGTCCCCTTTTTTGTTTTTGTTTCATTTATTGATGTCGGCTACCCCCAAAAATTGGGGGAAGTGCCTTGGTATATATATATATATATATATATATATATATATATATATATATATATATATATATATATATATATATATATATATATATATATTTGGGCTCAGGCCATGTCGTCCTGATGGAAGTTCCTAATTGGTAGCTTTCTAGGGTATATTTGACTACAGTGATATTCCCAGAGAATTTTACCTTAAGGTATCCCGAATTCTAACTACTGGAGCGAATATCCCTAAAGAATCTCACAGGGATATCGCATAATATCAGAAGACGTATTCTTGATACGTCACATAGCTATCTTCGCCCCGAACAGTATTAACGCTTCGAGGGGGATATAGTGACAAGAATCCGAAAAGAGAATGAAAAGAGAGCCGCTCATAAGGCATCTCTCCTATTCCGTTTCCAGTGTGTATCTGATGAAGGCGGTAGCGCCCTCTTTATTCCTTTTTGTGTAGCTCTACTACTCGGTGTTTTCCCTTGTGTTCTCTCTATATTTTGGATTTAATTCAACTTTTTGATGACTTCTCCGACCTCTTCTGCCTCTGGAAAGTTGAGTATTATCTTTACTATGTATAAATATAAGCTCTTGTCGTTTTGAATTAAATCAAAAGTGATATTAACGTAAACAAGATCTGTTGCCTACCGGAGGCATCCCGGATGCTATAGCTGCTCTTATGGGTCAGTTAGTTAGCTAGAGCGACGTTACCGGTTTGTTACGCTTTAATAATTTAGCTATTTAGCTACTCTAGAAATGCTTATATCGTTCGGTCAGTTTTAGCTCGGTGATTTCGACACGGGTCGAGGTACCGATCTTGCCCTTCGCAAGGCTTCGTAGCCTAGACGTTTGGCACTAGTACTTTCATGCATGGTATAAGTTTTTCCAAGTGTTATATTATTGAAGCTATAGGCAAATATTTTATACATGTAAGATATTGTTGAATGTTTTTTCCAAGATTGTATACGAAAGTTTCGGTGATTTAAGTAATCGATTCTCACCTTACCTAGCTAGTATTCTAGGTACAGTAGTATACTTTCGCACATCCCCGATTGTTCTTTTCTCCTCTGGAGGCCAAGTTCAATCCCTCTCTCCCTCTGAAAGCCCTTGGCTTAATCCTAGTGGTTCTACCTGTATATTAATTCAGGTATTACTATTCTAGGATATAGCTGCCCTGTCCTGATAACCAGAGTGACTGGTTTTTGGGTTAGGGCATAACTTCAGAGTTTTTAGTCTGTGGTCTGCTTCTTCCTAGCATGGAGAATGAGTCTCCTTTGCTAGGTTAGGTGCGAACACAGGAAGCTTTGCTTCCCTAGTCCATGTTGGAAGGATTCCGTAAGGATGATTCCTTCCTCTAGTGGCCTAGCAGACTGTCCTGTGTTGTTTTTTCTCGGGCTGGAGAATGAGTTTCTCAGTGCCCGGTGAAATAACTTCATCTAACTTTGTTCTGGTTGTAGGAGGATAGCAAGCATTGCCAGTCTTCCTCCCTAATAGACAACTCTTGGTTAGGATGAGCTTCCCTAACTGCCGAGTGTGTCTCTTGCTAGAACGAAGTCTTTAGGACCCTTATCCCTTCCCCACCTCTCTTTCTTTTATTTTCCTTTGGCCATAGTCCTTCTTCTGTACCTAGCATAGGTTAGGATGGAGGACCGGCTCAGCTCTCTGCTGGCCGGCATTACGTGCCGGCCAGCAGAGACCCTTTGTTCTTTGCAGAGTGAACCCCAGACCTCCCTTGGTCTCTCTTCCATGTCAGCCGGTAGACCCCGGCAGGCTGTGAATTCTTTGGAAGCCTGAATTATACATTCTCCCTACCATAAGTTCACTCTTTCTGGATGGAAGGTCGTATGGCATGCCACCTTATAACCTTTCATCCATACTGTTTCTCTGACTATTGTGTTGCACCTCTATCCCGGCTGCTGGCTTGACAGCCGACAGCCAGGCAGGTAGAGGTTCTCTGGTTCTTGGCTACTGCCGGCCGGCATGGGTTTTATTACCTTTGCCGGCCGGCAGTGGAATCACAGCCCGAATGTGCTGGCCGTTACGATTAGCGGCCAGCAGCCGGGTATTGGTGTTTTCAGCCGTCGGCTAGCAATGATTGCCGGCCGGCACACAGTCGCGAATCAGTGGGCTGCTGCCTATTAGTTAAAGATAGTATATCTTTGATCTATAAAAGGGTAGATGCCGGCCGGCACGTGCTGGCATACGCCGGTACGTACCGGCACGTGCTGGCTGGCACAACAGCATGCGATGTACAGTAGTTGCTATATTCGTAGTGTAGTGCACACTGCATTAGTAGAACTGCTGTACAGAGTTTGTGATAACACTAAAGTTCTTCTTCATAATTAATGTTATCTTGTACAGCCTTTTGTTGAGACCGTACATTATATAGAAAATGAGTTCTTTTTGTATTCTTTCGATCCCGTATATTAAAACTACACATTAAATTTCCGTTTAGGAAATTACATAAAGTATTCTATTATAGAATTAACCTTAGTTTTAATATATTGGGAGGTTACGGCAATTGACTGGACAGGAAATACAAGCATGTGTCTTTCCTTCTTTCTTTTATAGCTTTTCTATATAAGCTAAATGTTTCAATATAAGTGAAAAGCTTTCACTTGATACTCATGGATTTTCTCCTCTTTACAGGAGGACCATCCAAAGTGCGGGAGTGTGTTCTGTAATGTCCGCAGTATGTTCTTCTGTGGATATCAACATTGTAGGAGGCACGCAGCATGCGCAACCTCCAGAGGTGATCTCCGGTATTGGGACCCTCAGGTTTGTGGAGTATATTCTAACCTGATTACTGAGGCTTTTGACGACCCCAAGTCGACGGAGTCAAGGGATGCTGCCAGGGAAAAGTTACGATCCTGGGTGAGGGGTTTTCAGAAAAAACACCTCAGGCCCCTACCTTCCAAATGAGAAGATGAGGGCCTACCTTTTCCCTAAGGCATCAGCCGATGCAGTCATTCCTCAGCCTCAGGTGGAGGTACCAACTGCCCAGAATCCGGTGGATTCTGATGTCTCGGCCGCCCTTCAAGACATCCAATTGGACGATAGGATGTCGGAGGTGTCGGATTCTACAGAGAAGGACCTTCTAGGAGAAGGTCAAGAGGAGGAGCTGTGCCAGGCTCAGTAGAAGAGAAAGAAATCGATGAGGTGTCGGTTACATCGGTTCCGGACCCAGAACCTGTTCCCTCTACATCGTCTGCTATCCCAGATGACCTGGGAAGGACTCTTTCTTCTATTGTTGAGATGATCCAACAAATTCAGAAGAAGAATGATGAGAAGGAGGCTGCAATGAAACTGGAGATACGTAGGCTTGCAGCATCACGTGGGCCCCAGAAGCGACTCAACATGAAGGATCTTCCTTTGCGCTCGGATACCAATTCTTGGAGGTAGGGCAAACACATGCCAATGACAATCAGGAAGATTGTCATATCTGAAAAGTTGGGAGCAATTCCCTTGGAAGAGGTGGAATTTTGGCCCAATAAAGATTCCTACCCGGACTGTTATGTCCGCCTTAGGAAGGAGCCAGCCTCAAAGGAGGAGACTGAGCCGAAGGAGGCCATAATTTTTTACCATAGTAAAGCTCAGGCGTTACTATCCAGCTCGATGAAAGTGAGGGACTTCTCGAACTCAAAGGTGCCAGCCTTGAGTAAGAAGCTTCCCTTCTTTGTGGCCTCGCCTACCAGAGCCTTTCCCTTCATGGAAAAGGGATATAAGGCAGCCTTAAAGGCGGTAGAGGCAGGGAAACCATGCCCCTCCAAGGAGTGCAAGCCGTTATCTCTGACCATGCCCTTGGACCAAGGAGACTGGAAGGACATACACGTTACCTTCTCAGTTGGGAAGCTGGAAGCTGATATTGCTGAACGTCAGTTCGGTGAGGAACTCCCTAAGCTGTCGGAGGTTCTCTTGCGCAGGGAGCAGGAGACGAAGGAAAGACTTGCGGCATCGATGTCGTTGCAAACGACATTAGAAACGATGGCAAGTGACTCCAAGATCCAGGACATGTTCATGGTAGTTGCCAAAACCCATCTGGCCACAGTTACGAAGGATCTCTATAGCTTTATTAAAGCTAGGAGAGCCTGTAGAGAGTTTGTGTTCGCCTCGGCTGCGGTGAGGCACAAACTGAGGAAACTGATCTCCTCTCGTATCTGGGGTAAAGACCTCTTTCCCAACGATGTGGTTAAAGAGGTAGTAGACAAAGCCGCCACAGAGAATAGGAACCTTCTCAAAAAGTGGGGCTTAGATCTTAAGAGAAAGTCTTCTCAGGATGAGGGTCCCCAACCCAAGAGGAAGATAAAAAGGCCTAGGCCATCTTCTCGGCCGGCTATACCTTACCGACAGCAACAACAGCAACAACTTCCTGTGACCGCGGTACCTCAGATAATGGCACAATCTCCAACCACGTACCAGCTGGTACCTCAACAATTGCGACTCAGTCGCCAGTTTTTAACCCAGCCTTCGAAAGGCAGACCTCTTCCTTTCGTTCAAGGGCTAGAGGAACAGCCAGAGATTCTTCTAGACGCCCTTCAAGAGGAAGGGGATCCAGGGGAGGACGCGGTCAAGGAGGCAAGGCCTCAGATCCACAACAGCAGAAGTGAGATGCTTCCAGTAGGAGGGAGGCTACAGCTATTTAGGTATCGCTGGACCTTCGATCCCTGGGCCCACAGCCTAATAAAGAATGGACTAGGTTGGAGTTGGAGCAGCCCTCCACCTCAATTTCCTCAATTCTCCCAATACTCAACCCCCGTTCTGGAAGAATACGTCCGAGAGCTCTTAGACAAAAGAGTGATACGGAAAGTTAAGTCCATCAAATTCCAAGGGAGGCTGTTTTGTGTTCCAAAGAAGGACAAAGAAAAACTCAGAGTCATTCTAGACTTGTCGCCACTCAACAAGTTCATAATGATCTATAAGTTCAGAATGCTCACACTTCAACACATAAGGACCCTACTGCCCAAAAGGGCATTTACTGTCTCTATAGACTTGTCTGACGCTTATTGGCATGTTCCAATTAATCACCACCTCTCCTCCTACCTAGCCTTCAAGTTACATAGAAAACTTTAAGCCTTCAGAGCCATGCCTTTCGGGCTAAACATAGCCCCAAGGATTTTCACGAAGCTCGCGAACGCAGCCGTCCGTCAATTACGCTTAAAGGGGGTCCAAGTAGTAGCCTACTTGGACGACTGGCTGGTGTGGGCAGCATCCAGGACAGGATGCATGCAAGCTTCTAAGATAGTGATCCAGTTCCTGGAACATTTGGGATTCAAGATCAATATAAAAAGGTCTCGACTTTCTCCAGCTCAAAAATTTCAGTGGTTGGGAATCCATTGGAATTTGGAGTCACATTGACTTTCCATTCCTGGGAAAAAAAGGAAGGAAATAGCAGGATCTGTCAAGAGACTGCTGAAATCCAAACGGATATCAAGGCGCGAACAGGAGAGAGTGCTGGGCTCTCTACAGTTTGCTAAGAGCATAGCTAAAGGATGCAACAGGAGTCTGGAGGAAATAAGCATCAAACGCGCGAAGAGATCTAATAATACCTCTACCGACTCGACTGCGAATGCTTCTCAAGCCGTGGTCCAATGCCAAGCAACTGAAGAAATCAATACTTCTTCAACCTCCTCCCCCGTCAGTAACTATCCACACAGACACTTCAAAGGAAGGCTGGGGAGGTCACTCTCATCAGAAGAGAGTCCAAGGAGCTTGGTCCAATCTTTTCAAGTCATTTCACATCAACTTTCTAGAAGCCATGGCAGTATTTCTGACTTTAAAGAAGGTATCTCCTCGCCACTCGACCCACATAAGACTGGTTCTAGACAGCGAGGTGATAGTGAGATGCCTGAATCGACAAGGGTCGAGGTCACCTCAAATCAACCAAGTGATGTTGGCCATTTTTCGTTTGGCAGAAAGGAAGAAATGGCACCTGTCAACAGTTCATATTCAAGGGTTCCGCAATGTGACAGCGGACGCTCTATCCAGGTTTACACCAATAGAGTCAGAATGGTCCCTAGACGCAGGATCGTTCTCCTTCATCTCGAGTCAAGTCCCGGAGGTGCAGATAGACCTCTTTGCGACGAAAGACAACAAGAAAATAGATCGTTATGTGTCCCCATATGAGGATCCGCTAGCGGAGGCTGTGAACGCTATGTCCCTAGACTGGAACAGATGGTCTGGTATTTATCTGTTCCCTCCGCACAATCTCCTTTTGAAGGTCCTTAACAAACTGAGATCCTTCAAAGGGAAGGCGGCAATAGTGGCCCACAAGTGGCCAAATAGCGTGTGGTTCCCTCTGGCATTGGAACTACGCCTAAAATTTGTACCGCCACCGGATCCATCCCTGTCTCAGCGAGTACAGAAGTCGACTGTCTTCGCTTCATCACAGAAAACCAGAAACGTACATCTCATGATTTTCTCTCCCTAGTGAGGAGGAAAGGGTGAGCAGCCGACACAATACTATTGTTAACTGAATCTATTTCCAGACCCAACGTTTCTTTCCAAGAACATGCTACCCACCATCAGGTGGGGTCCCTAGAGAATCTGCCCTCTGAAGGAAGATGTATCTCTATGTCCAGTGGGGTGCCTAAAGGTCTATCTTCATAGAACTTCAGACTTTATGGGAGGACAGCTGTTCAGAGGAGAAACCTCGGGCTCAAGGTTATCTATAACTAAGGGTGAAACTCACCTGTGTTATTCGCAAATCGGGTCCTGACAGTACACCCACTAGTCATGATCCGAGAGGAGTTGCTTCTTCCATAAAATTTCCTTATTTATATGGACCTTGAACATCTTTGTTCGTACACCAGCTGGTGGTCATCCAAGATGTTCTTTATGCACTATGCGAAGCAAGTGGAGCAACTCAAGTAATCTGTGGTAGCACCAGGTAGAATCCTTTAACCTCCTGTTTTAAATCTCCGAGGAACAGTGTAATTAATTTGGGACGATTAATTAAGAGGGTGGGTGTGTAGTCACTGTGTGTACTACACACTGAGCGATAGGCCACGAAAGTGTCCTTACGAACTGTTCCACTGACGTTGGTGAACTATGGCATAATACGGACACTTGTGCCAAGCGTTTCTTACGCTAGTGTAATTAAACAGTATACAGACTGTAGCATTATTACTATTCAATTGAAGTGGCAAGTCTGTTTCATGGTAGATGAAACAATATTTTCTGTTGACTGTTTTCTTTGTGCTTTAATGGATATCATCCACTTTTTATAAATTTTATAAAGGTAGATCTGATATGCAGATTTATTAAATTTTAATAAACTAGTTCATAGTGAACCCTGCGTTTTATTCGCCCACACTCATTTTTATGAGATATGTACTGAGCATGAAGATTAAAATATGGATATTTTTATCATGGTATGTCTTTTAAGATTGTTCCCTTATTCAAGCAAAGTCCACTCTCCTGGGTTGAGGTGGTACCCTAACGGGAGAGATGCAAATTTGTTCCTATGTCGATATGACCTTTATCCGATAGTTATTAAGAGTAGTCACATTGGGGAAGGTGTCACAAATTCATTCTGACTTTGGCGACTCTTATACAAACTTTGCTTTATAATGTATAGGGCAAGACCACTATACAAGCTTGTCATTTTGTCATCCATAAGTTATTATGTACTCCTCGAGACTTTTCCAGAGTCTAGTATGACTCATCCCTGTAGGGGGCAGGAAGCACTAACATAGTTCATGCTTAGATGATATGATGTATGACGGTAACATCATAGGTCTCTAGGTCTAGACGGACCAGGAAAATACTTTCTTGAGAGTACGGCACTGATTGAGAATCCACAGATACAGTAATGCTCTAGTAAACTTCCATCAGGACGACATGGCCTGAGCCCAAAAAACGGATTTTGAGCGAAGCGAAAAATCTATTTTTGGGTGAGGAAGCCATGTCGTCCTGATGGACCCGCCCTTCCTTTTATTGTAAAAGGGCTTATTGACCCCTCCCTATAATACAGTATCTGTACCACCTCGTATATCGCTACAAGGAATAAAGAGGGCGCTACCGCCTTCATCAGATACACACTGGAAACGGAATAGGAGAGATGCCTTATGAGCGGCTCTCTTTTCATTCTCGTTTCGGATTCTTGTCACTACATCCCCCTCGAAGCCTTAATACTGTTCGGGGCGAAGATAGCTATGTGACGTGTCAAGAATACGTCCTCTGATATTATGCGATATCCCTGTAAGATTATTTAGGGATATTCGCTCCAGGAGTTAGAATTCGGGATACCTTAAGGTAAAACTCTCTGGGAATATCACTTTAGTCAAATATACCCTAGAAAGCTACCAATTAGGAACTTCCATCAGGACGACATGGCTACCTCACCCAAAAATAGATTTTTCGCTTCGCTCAAAATCTGTTATATATGCATATATACATTTACATATATATACACACAAATATATACTATATATATATATATATATATATATATATATATATATATACATATATATATATATATATATATATATATATATATATACATATATATATATATATATATATATATATATATATATATAATATATATATATATATATATATATATATATATATATATATATATATATATATATATATATATATATATATATATATATTAACAAATGTTTTAACCAGCCCACTGAGTATATCAGTTGTTAATTCATTTTATTTATAAATCTTACTGTATTTATAAATCTTAAGAATATTTTTTTTACTTTTAAATCTGTCTGTATGGACAAAATTACATTACCGGTATATCAGTTATAAATTAAAAGATAACAAATAAACACACTTAGAAAAAGGAAAACTATCTTTTAAATTGAGTGAACTGTGACCATTTGAATAAGAAAACTAGTTGTCTCCTTGTTTAGTTGTTTGCTCAAGCTATCTATACCAATGACGCCTTGCGTTGTGTCAGTCAGTTTTTAGCCTTAGTCGAGTTAGCTTTGGGTGCGCTGTTGCAAGTGTTTCGTTCTTTTACCAACTTTTTATGTATTTTATACATCTTTAACTTAAAACATTCGTTATATCCACTGGATGGCTGAGGAAATACTAACAAAACGTGGTAAAGAGAAGTTTGCTCATAACGGATTCCTATACGTCTTTGGCAAATCAAGTGGAGCTGACAACGACTGGATATTGATCTTCGGGAGACAAAGTTGGTTGCAGCACTTAGTGACATCAAATATGTGGTTTGCCGATGGCATCTTCAGTATTGCACCCAGCCTCTTTTGTCAAATTTATATAATCATGGTAAAAAAATACGGAGGACTTCACCATGCAGTTTATGCTCTTTTGACCAACAAACAATGCACCACATATGTGAAAATGTTCGAGTTACTGAAAGAAATGGAACCCAACTTGAAACCCAGTTCAATCCTCTGCAATTTTGGACAAGCTGCACACAGTGCTATGATTGAAACATTCCTTGATGTTTGAATCAAAGGATGCTTTTTTCATTTAGCTCAAAATATGCAAAATCATATAGCTAGGCTGGGGTTCACTAGTTTGTATAACACTGATCCAGATCTCGCTCTAAAAGCTAAAATGATTATTGCCATTACTTTTGTGCCTTTGAACAAGATTGATGAATATCTGGATGCTCTAATGACCAAACTGCAGCAAGAACTTGGATATTTACTCAACTGGTTTGAAGATACATATGCTGGTCGTCAGAACAGACAAGGAAATGGAAGACGAACTCCTCTATTTCTTCCTGAGATTCGGAACCTTTATCAGAGAACGTTAAATGGGGAAGATCCCACAAACAATAATGCTGAGGCAGCCCACCGTTGACTGAAATACAAAATTGGCACGCACCATCCCACCATTTGGAAATTGATAGATGCCCTGCGTAAAGTGCAAAAAGGTAGAGGTGCATTTTATGAAAAATTACTGGGTGGTCATGAACCACCACAAAAACTAAAAAAGTATTGAGATGCAGATAGAAGAATACATGAAACTGTTCTTAGATTTGAAAATATGGATGCTGTTGAGTACTCGAGAAGCCTTGCACATAATTACCAAATGAAATAAATAAAGCTGAATAAAGTTTTAAAGGTTTTTTCACATTTTTATGTGCTTGTTTTTAAATTTTTATGTGCCTGTTTATACCTTTCAATAAAAGTTTTAAAATTTGTTAAAATGCCCGGCTGGTGCCAAAACGGATGGTGCCCCAAAGACCGTGCCCAACTGCCAACTGGCGCCCAAATAGCCATTCCCAAAAGGTACGGTGTCCAGCACCGGGAGCTATAATCATATAATATATTTTTGGTGCCCAGACCCTTGGGATTGAGCGAGTCTGTTTTAAATATTGGTGAAAACAGGGCTGTGTTTTGATTAAAAGTTTGAGTAGTACAATGTTGATAGAATTTTGTGTATTATTAGAATACATATTTTGTGGGAAAAGTATAAAAGAACAAGATGGCACAGTTTAATATCCAAGAGTTTTTGAATAGCCAAAATGTTCAGGAATTGTCAGAAGCTAATGTAACTGAAGCTCAGTGGCTCTCTATCTTAATGGCATGATGATTAAAGCCCAAATCAAGTGTCTAGCTTTAGAAGTGTTGATAAATTCGGGAAAGTTGTCGTTAGAAAATATTGTAGCAGCTCGTGAACTGTTTTAGAAAGCTGAGGAGGAAATTTCAGTGAAGCAAGGACCAGTTGACCAACAAACTGAAAGCATGAAAGCAAATAGAGATGTTGAGGCTGAAACTCGACGAATTGCAGCGAAGGAGAATTTGATCAAGTTGAAGATGATGGTAAGTGCAAAGAAAATGGAAGAAAAAGAACGAGAAGAAGCCCGAGAGAGCGCAAGACATGCAAGGTTAATGGAAGCAAGGTGAGAAGAGGAAGAAAGAGAAGAAAAACGCCATGCTAGGGAGTTGGAATGTTGCATACCCGTGCACAGTCGACAACGCAGACAGAGGCGCTCCCTGGTAGGCCTGAACCCGTGTTTAATGTGTCAGATTCCCAGAGGTTAATCCAAGGTTCACAGAAGAGGTTCCAGATGAGTTCTTTGATCATTTTGAAGCGGTCGCTTCAACGATGAAATGGCCAGAAGATAAATGGGCTGTGCTATTGCAGAGTGTATTGACTGGAATAGGGTGCAGTGCATACCTTTCCTTATCTCAGGACCAGAGGAAGGAGTATCAAGAAGTGAAAAGGAGCGTGCTGCAAGTGTATCGGATGACCCTTGAATATCATAATGAAAGATTCCGAAGTTTGAGAAAGGACGATAACATGACCCTCCTGGATTACACTTATAAGCTACGACAATGTTTTAAGAGATGTACAGAGGCTGCTAACATGAGGAAGATGGCTGATTTAGAAGAATTGATGATACTAGAGCAGTATCTATGAGGAATTTCTGAACATATTCGAATGTTGCTGAGAGAGAGAGGTGGAGATACTTGATAAAGCTGCTCCGCTGAGTGAAGATTATAATATTATCAGTCATAAACACTCCTCGGGCATGAAGTTTCACCCGTCATTCTGACCAAGTGTTAAGTATTCGCCGAACCATGGAAACCAGTTCAGTAGTAATTAGATGAACAAATTCAAAAGTTACAGCGGAAGTAGCACTGGTACTGTTCCTAAGCAGAATGCGATAGTACCACAGCAACAATCATAGAATCGTCCTCCTTCAAGTATTGTGAAAGACGTGCCGAAGGTTAATGTTGTCTGTTTTAAGTGTGGCAAGAGAGGCCTTATCAGTAAGGAATGTTAGTCAGACCAACCGAAAGCTGTTGCCCAAGTGATTAAGGAATATTCAACTTCACAGAATGCAAAGACGAACAAGCAATCGGGAAAGGACGGAGAAGAAACCAAACCAGCTAACGTTTACACGACTAACAGGAGGAACCCAGCAGCATGGAGGACTTTAAATCATTTATTTATAAAGGCATATTAGAAGTAATAGACCGGAGTGAGTGAATCCCAGTCAGGATATTGCGCGACACAGGTTGCAACCAGAGTGTGGTGGTATGAGTAGTACACCCGTTGGTGGGTCGGTTTCTCAAAGGACACTTGGTTATTTTGAAGGGAATAGAAGGTGAGGAGGTTACCACTATTTGCCGTTTGAAACTGTCATGCAAATTGGTGACAGGTAATTTCGACTTTGCAGTAAAGTATTCATTGGCTGTCAAAGGAGTAGACATCCTGCTGGGTAATGAGGTTGGTGGAGCGCAGTTTGTGCCTTGTCCCAATGTAATGGAGAAACCATTGAAGTATACTCCTACGACTGAACTCGAGAAGGACTACCCGTATCCGTTTCCTAGTTGTGTTACGACTAGGATTATGACGAAGAAAGTGGCTGAAAAAGAAGAAAAAGAAATCGAAGGAGAAATGAACTTGGAGGATTTGTTTTCCGAAGAAGAGGACTCCTTTGATGGTACGCAAGAGGAGAACTCCCGAGTATGCCTCAGCAAAGAGGAACGACAGACGGGTGGACAAGAAAATAAAGAAGACAGAACCTGGAAAAAATAGAAAATTCAGCGTTAGAAGTAGGACAAGTGATTAGGAAAAGGCTGATAAGATTGCAACGGAAGGATGCAATGTTAACAGAGTTATTGTACAATGTGATAGACGAGACGGAGGCACAGCAGTCTCTGACCTGTTATTATCTTAAGGACGGGTTGCTTATGAGGAAGCATAGACCCACCAATATCCCTGGAAATGGCGAATGGGGGATATATCATCAGATACAAATTCCCGCAACGCTGAGAAGACAGGTGATAGTGGTAGCACACGAGACGGGACATGGGATAAGGAACACGATGGAGAAAATTAAGAAACACTTTTTCTGGCCTGGCATGCATAAGGACGTGAGCCAGTTTTGCTGTGCACGTCACGTATATCAGATGGCTTGAAAGCTGAACGAGTACATCAAGAAAGCTCCCTTACACCAGATAGAAGTGCGAGTAGAACCCTTCCGCAAAGTAATGATCAACGTTATACGACCTTTACAAAGGACGAAAAAAGGTCATGAATATATGCTAACCTTGATGTGTCCAGTGACGAGATACACCAATGCCAAAATAATAGCCGAGAAGTTACTAGACTTTTTTACTTTTTCACTAAATTTGGTATATTGGAAATCGTTCAAAGAGACCAAGGAAAGAATTTCTCGTCAAAATTATTTCAAGACAATGAAAATGTTGGATGTGAAACAATAACTATCAATTGTTTACCATCCGGATCCCCTAAGGTGCATTAGAGAGGTTTCATGAAGCATTGAAAAGTATGTTAACGAAGTTCTGCAATGAAACGGGAAATGAATGGGACATCGGACTGCCATTGATGTTATTTGAGGTACGTAATGCTTATCAAAAAAGCATGGGATGTTGCCCAAATGAAATAGTATTTGGACCGAGAAATACAAGGACCGAAGGGAATGTTGGCAAGAAAAGGGAAAGATCGAGAGGAAACAGAAGGAAAATAATGTCGAGGATTTGAGAAAATGGATCGGCGAGTTAAGGAAATTTTCCTCAGAAGACATGAAAACAAGCTAAGGACGAGCAAAGAAAAGGTTTGGTATGAAGAGCACGAACAGGTAGTTTGAGGTAGGATAACAGGTGCGGGTTATTCACCAGAAAGGAGATTCCCTCTCGCCAACAAGTTCCCTGAACCCTTCCGGATTTTGAAAGAGAGCAGTGACCGGACCTTCGTTATTGAGATATCAGGAGAAAGGAAGAATCTGAGGAAGACCATATTAACTTCGAAACCAATATTTCAAGCACCAGATGAGAAATTCCTTATCCAAATGGATACGTCGGATAATGGGATTTGGCCTGTCTTATTGCAAGAAGACGAGGAAGGATTCTTCATCCTGTGTGTTTTATGTCATCGAAGCTGAAGAAGCAGCAACGACCCTACTCGACAGTTAAAACGGAACTGCTTGCACTGATTGCAGCGATAAATAAGTTTCCAATCTATGTGAATCGACAAAATAAAGAGATTACAGTGTATTCGGATCCTTTAACTTTTGTTAATAAGATGAAAAATAATAATCAAAGGTTAATTAGGTGGTCATTATGTATGCTACCTTATTGTATTAATTTAAAGCATATTTCAGGTAAAGATAATGTAGTTGCAGATTATTTAACTCGGGCAGAATCGATGGATTTAGGCCCGGAATAAATAATTTTATGAAGCTGGATCAAGTATAAATACAATAGTTTATTCATGATTTTATTTATGTTTTCAGATGTGCATTGAAGAGAGGTTAGCCATCTCTCAAGATGAGTTCCTCTCGTGTAGATTTAAGATTTGTATGTAAATTACGAAACTCGTTCATCGTTAATTTCATTGTATTATTCATTCAATTTAGCATATGTACATTTACATTATTTTTAAGAATTAACTTTTTATTTCACGTATTTTTGTTACAAAGGGTTGTGTAAGGTTCCTTTATATTTCTATGAGGTATTGCGTCAAATTTCTGAGAGCATACGTAATATGCTATGTGCTTTGGAAGATTCTCGGGGCCTTAGGGCTGGATTTTATTTTTTTTATTTAGGGGACAAAGGGTGGGCACAGCTAGCTGACTGAAAGAATTTGTCTCGTGTTGTGTGGATACCTGTTTGACAGAGCAATGCTTGGTAACTCTGACGCCTTACCCCAGCCCCCATACTTCTAGAACTCGCTCTCCTGGAATCTTCTGCAAGTAGCTAAATTTCCTAGAAAAAGTCAAACCCAGGGCTGCATAGATAGAGAGAGAATTCCAGCTTTAAGACAGCCATCTCCCCCGTCTCCCGCAAGCAGCTCAGTGTACTTTTTTAAAAGTGTTTAGTGAAATATCGAAGTTTTGGTGCGACGAGTTTTTATAATCATAGTGAGTACTAATAAAGATTCTCTTAGAGTTCTTGTAAATGTCCCTGTAGGAAGGTGATAGGTTCTTGTATTGTGATCTGGTTATCTATTTTCATTAAGTGTTAAACTTAAATATTGTATTCTGATTTAATTTCAAGTGGAACAAGTGATTGCATAATTTTCATAAGTACTTCTTTTGTCTTGGTCTAAGTTTTATTCAGATTTATTATTCTAAATCAAGTAGTTATATAGTTTTTAGATCGTAACGTTTTTGTCTTAATTTAAGTTTTATTCAGACCTAATATTTCGAGTGATTTATTTGTTTTATGTAAATTTTTTGTGTTGTAATTTACATAGAATATATATATTTTTGTAAAGAGTGTATTATTTCTATGATCAGTGTTTAATGCATATTCGCACGTATCCCGTGAATGGCCGACGTTTGAGTTGTTTGAATTTTCATAATAATAATTACCCAGTTTAGTTTTGAGTGTACTTAGAGACCTTTGGATATTCAGTATTTTATATATTGCTGTCTGGAAGTTATATAATTGTCTCAGAGTTCGGTTATTGATATTTTTTTCAAGCATAACAGATTTATTGTATAAGCAAACAGATGTGTTTGGAATTTGAGAGGTTGTATAGTTTCCCGGCCATAATATATAACGGATTTTGAGCGAAGCGAAAAATCTATTTTTGGGTGAGATAGCCATGTCGTCCTAATGGAAGTTCCTATAGGGTAGCTTCCTAGGGTATATTACAACTACGGCGATATTCCCAGAGAATTTACCTTAAGGTACCAGAATTCTAACTCCTGGAGCGAGTATCCCTCGTGAAAGGGATATCGCGACATATCAGAGGACGTATTCTAGACACGTCACATGGCAATCTACATCCTGGACAGAGATTTCGTCTCGTAGGAGGTGATTGACGAGATACGAATTCGGGAAAGAAAAAGGGGGAGCCGCTCCCAAGGCTTCCCTATCCCCCGATTCGTATGCGTGCCTGGCGCCATCTGTATTCCTTGTAGCGTACACGAGGTGCTACAGATACTGTATGTAGGGAGGGGTCCTACAGCCCTTTCTTAGAAAGGCAAGGGCGGGTCCATCAGGACGACATGGCTATCTCACCCAAAAATAGATTTTTCGCTTCGCTCAAAATCCGTTTTTTGGGCTCAAGCCATGTCGTCCTGATGGAAGTGTACCAGAGCATTACTGTATCTGTGGATTCTCAGAACGTGCCGTACTCCCCGGAGGTAATTTTTTCCCGGTCGACTAGACCTAGAGACCTAAGATGTTACCGTTATACATCTTTTCAACTAACTATAAACTATGTTAGAGCTTCCTGCCCCCTACAGGGAAGAGTCCTACTAGACTCTGGAAAGTCTCGAAGAGTACATATATCTATGTATGAATACCAGGCAAGCTAATATAGTGGTCTCGCCCTATATTAAGTAAAGCATAGTTTGTATAGAACCACTGCGTCAATATATATTGACCAGTAATCCGCACAATACTTGTATTGGACAAAGGTTTATATCCGCATAGGAAGAAACTAATAAAACCGCCCTCGTCCCTTTATGGGACGGAGTCCTCCCATTAGGGGACTACATAAACCAATGCAACATAGCTTGCATAACAGAACAATTCTATCAGAATTATCCCAGATAAGATACATAGAATTAAAATGCTCAATTATACCAATAAATTGACACAGGTGAAAGAGACGCAAGGTTCTCAAGAACAAGTTTATTGACAGATAATAAACAGACAGGTTAACAACAAATATATATATATATACATAAAAGAGGATAACCCAAAACTTTAAGCATAAGTATGATAGTAAACAGAACTTGTTTATCTGAAAGAAAAACCATTAAACACCACTTTAATAAGATACCTAGATATCAAGTCATAAAAGTCTGTATTACAAATCAATCACATTAGCGTTAGAAACGCTCGGCACACATGTCTGAACTTATGCTAGGTTCACCTTTGAAAGAAGGAACAGTCTATATGGGCACTTGGTGCCCTCATTTAGTTTGTAGTACAGTATGTACCTACACACTCACCCTGGACTTAATCGTCCCAATTAAGACCACTGTTCCTCGCAGAGTTAAACAGTAGGGTTAACTACACGACCCACTGCTACCACAGATCTCTTAAGTTCCTCTACTTGCTTCGCATAGTGGCGAAAGAACACCCTGGAAGACTTCCAGCCCGTGTATGAACGGAGATGTTCAAAATCCATACAATTAAAGAAATTTAGGGATGAGGCAACTTTCCTCGGATCGTGACCTGCGGGTGTACTGTCAGGATCCACTCTGCGAATAAAATATGTGATTTTTGCTCTGAGTTGATTCAGAGATAAATTTGAGCCTGATGTTTCTCCCCTGAATAGTTGACCACCCTTGAAGTCTGAAGTTCTACGAAGATAGACCTTTAGGCATTCTACTGGACATAGAGATGCATCTTCTTTCAGAGGGCAGATTCTCCAGGGACCCCACCTGTTGGTGGGTAACTCATTCTTGGCGAGAAACGTAGGATCCGGAAACAGGTTCAGATCCCCCCTATCCAGGAACTGAACACGACCTGCCTCTCTCGAGAGGGCTACGATCTCACTAACCCTGGCCCCGGACGCGAGTGCAAATAGGAAAATAACTTTTTGCGTCAAATCCTTTAACGCACATTCTTCATTGCTCAACAGGGAGGCGAAATGAAGAACTTTGTCTAAAGACCATGAGATGGGCTTTGGAGGTGCTGAAGGTCTGAGCCTAGCGCAGGCTTTCGGAACTTTATTAAAGATCTCGTTACCTAGGTCGATCTGGAAGGCAAATAAAATGGGTCTCATCAAAGCAGATTTACACACTGAAATCGTGTTAGCTGCCAACCCTTGGCCATGGAGGTGGATGAAGAAAGATAAGCAGAAGTCTGTTGAGATCTCCTGCGGATTCTTTGCCTTTACAAAGGCCACCCATTTTCTCCAAGATGACTCATATTGCCTTCTAGTCGATTTGCACTTATATTCCTCTAGGAAGTCTATGCTGGCTTTCGAAATCCCGAAACGCTTTCTCACCGCAAGGGCGAGAAAATCATGAGCTGCAGGGTCCGGGTTTTCTGTAATGAAGCGCAGACAGTCGACTTCTGGACTCGCTGGGTCAGAACTGGATGTGGTAGCGGCACGAACTTCATCTGTAGTTCCAACGCTAAGGGGAACCACATACTGTTCGGCCACTTGTGGGCCACTATTGCCGCTACCCCCTTGAAGGATCTCAGTTTGTTGAGGACCCTCAACAGAAGGTTGTGAGGAGGGAACAGATAAATCCTGGACCATCTGTTCCAGTCGAGGGACATTGCGTCCACTGCTTCCGCTAAGGGGTCCTCGTACGGGGACACGTACAGGGGCAACTTCTTGTTGTCTTTCGTCGCAAAGAGGTCTATCTGCAGTTCTGGGACTTGATTCAGAATGAAGGAGAATGATCCTGCGTCTAAGGACCATTCCGACTCTATCGGTGTGAACCTGGATAGAGCGTCCGCTGTCACATTGCGGACTCCTTGAAGGTGAACTGCCGACAGGTACCACTTCTTCTTTTCCGCCAATCGGAAAATGGCTAACATCACTTGGTTGAGAGGTGGTGACCTCGACCCTTGTCGATTCAAGCATCTCACAACCACCTCGCTGTCCATCACCAATCTTATGTGGATCGAGTGACGCGGGGAGACTTTCTTTAAGGTAAGGAGCACTGCCATAGCTTCTAGAAAGTTTATATGAAAGGTCCTGAATAGCTTGGACCAAGTCCCCTGGACTTTTTTCCGATGAGAGTGACCTCCCCATCCCTCCTTTGAGGCGTCTGAGTGAATCGTCATCGACGGGGGAGGTGGCTGAAGAAGAACCGACTTCTTTAGATGTCTGGCTTGGGACCAAGGTCTGAGAAGAGTACGTAGCCGAGGCGGCACTGGTCTTCTCAGGTCTCTTCGCGCGTTTGATGCATACCTTCTCCAAACTCCGGTTGCATCCTTTAGCTGTGCTCTTAGCACTGGGTCTGTCACTGAAGCAAACTGGAGAGAGCCTAGTACCCTCTCCTGTTCGCGTCTTGATATCCTTTCGGAATCTAGGAGTCTCTTGACAGAGCCCGCTATCTCCTTCCTTTTCTTCGTCGGGATGGAGAAACTGTGTGACAAAAGGTCCCTGTGGATTCCCAGCCACTGGAACTTTTGGGATGGAGAAAGTCGAGACTTTTTTCTGTTGATCTTGAAGCCTAGGTACTCTAGGAACTGGATCACCTGACTGGAAGCTTGCAAGCATTCGGTCTCGGATGCTGCCCACACCAGCCAGTCGTCCAGGTAGGCTACTACCTGAATTCCCTTTAGGCGTAATTGTTTGAGAGCTGCGCTCGCAAGCTTCGTGAAAATCCTTGGGGCTATGTTTAGCCCGAATGGCATGGCTCTGAAGGCGTACAGTCTCCGTTGTAGCCTGAACCCTAGGTAGGGGGAGAGTCGACGGCTGATTGGAATGTGCCAATAGGCGTCTGACAAGTCTATAGAGACTGAGTATGCCCTCTTGGGCAGTAAGGTCCTTATGTGTTGCAGTGTTAGCATCTTGAATTTGCAATTCACTATGAACTTGTTGAGTGGCGACAAGTCCAGAATGACTCTGAGTTTTTCCGAGTCTTTCTTGGGAACACAAAACAGCCTCCCTTGGAATTTGATGGACTTCACCTTTCGGATCACCTTTTTCTCCAACAGTTCTTGAACGTACTCCTCCAAAACGGGGGTGGAGTGTTGGAAAAACCGAAGGCACGGGGGTGGAGTGCTGTACCAGCTCCAGCCCAGTCCATTCTTGAGTAGGCTTTGGGCCCAGGGATCGAAGGTCCAGCGATCCCAAAATTTCATCAGTCTCCCTCCTACCGGTATCGTTTCACTTGGACTGCCGTCCTGAGGTCTTGCCTCCCTGACCACGACCACCTCTGAATCCCCTTCCCCTTGAGGGGCGCCTAGACGAGCCTCTGGCTGCTCCTCTAGGTTTTGCACGAAAGGAAGAAGACTGTCCTTCGAACGTTGGGGTGAATGTGGTTGACTGACCTGGCACAGCCTGGGGTACCCACTGAAAAGTAGTCGGGGTTTGTGCCACCATCTGGGGCACTGGAGGCAATGGCAATTGCAGTTGCTGTTGCTGTCTATAAGGCTTGGCTGGCCGAGACGGTAGCCTAGTCCTCATATTCTTCCTCTTTGGTTGAGGACCCTCATCCGGGGAAGATTTTCTTTTGATAGCCAGGCCCCACTTCTGGAGAAGGTTTCTATTCTCCACGGCGGCCTTATCAACAACCTCTTTGACCACATCGGTAGGGAAAAGGTCTTTTCCCCAAATGTTGGAGGAGATTAACTTCCTTGGCTCGTGTCTCACCGAAGCCCCGGTGAACACGAACTCCCTGCAAGCTCTCCTTGCCTTGACGAAGCCATAAAGGTCCTTCGTCACTGTGGCTAGGTGAGACTTAGCCACTACCATGAACATTTCATGGACCTTGGGGTCACTTGCCATCGTCTCAAGAGTAGTCTGATGAGACATTGAGGCAGCCAGTCTTTCTTTTGTCTCGAACTCCCTTCGTAAAAGAGAGTCGGACTGCTTGGGGAGGTCCTCGCCGAATTGCCGTCCGGCAATATCAGCCTCCAACTTTCCCACTGAGAATGTCAGATGGACATCCTTCCAGTCTTTGTGGTCCATAGGCAGGGCCAGCGACAAGGGTTTACACTCCTCCAGGGAGGGGCAAGGCTTGCCGGCCTCGACTGCCTTTAGGACAGCCGCAAACCCTTTCTGTAAAAAGGGGAAGGCTCTATCAGGAGAGGACACAAAAGAAGGGAGCTTCTTGCTCAATGCAGCTACCTTCGAGTTAGAGAAGCCCCTCTCTTTCATCGAGGATGAAAGTAGGGCTTGAGCCTTAGCGTGGTCCATAATAATGACCTCCTTCGGCTCTGTCTCCTCCCTTGAAGCTGGTTCTTTTCTCAGCCGGACATAGCAGTCCGGATATGATGCCTTGCTGGGCCAGAATTCTACCTCCTCTAGGGTAACTGAACCCAGCTTATCCGAGATGACGATCTTTCCAGTCGTCATCGGCATGTGCTCAGCATACCTCCATGGGTTAGCATCTGAGCATATGGGAAGGTCTTTCACATTGAGCCTTTTCCGGGGCCCATGTGATTCTGCCAGGGACTGCATACGCAGTTCCATTGCAGCCGCCTTCTCCTGATTCTCCTTCTGCATTTGTTGGATCATTCCAACAATCGAAGAGAGGGCCTGTCCCAGTTCTACTGGGAGACCAGCCGATGTTGAGGGGATAGGCTCCGGCATCTGAACCGGAGTAGCCGACACCTCGTCGACCTCATCCTCTACGACATCCGGGGTTTGAACTTGATCCTGACCTTCTGCCAGGAGGTCTTCTTCCAAACGTTCGTCCAGGTCAGACATCCTGTCATCCAACTGGATGTCTTGCATCGCGACTGCGACTTCCACGTCCACCTGGACTTGATCTTGAGGGATCTCCTCTTGAGGCTGGGGAATCACTGCATCAGCTGATGCCTGGGGAAAAAGATACGCCCTCATCTTCTCACTTGGAAGATAAGGGCCAGAGGTGTTCTTCTTGAAGCCCCTTACCCAAGTACGAAGCTTTTCCCTTGCTATATCCCTTGATTCCGCCATTCTAGGGGAATCAAAAGCCTCAGTAATCAGGTTAGTGCATACAGTACATACCTGAGGGTCCCAATACTGGAGATCATCCTTGGAGACAGCGCATGCTGCGTGTCTCCTACAACACTCATGTCCGCAGAGGTTCTTGCTGCGGACATTGCAGAAAACATTTCCGCACTTCGGAGGGTCCTCCTGTAAAGAGAAGAAATTTCCATGAGTATCAAGTGAACTATGTATCACTGGATATGCATAGTATAGCATAACAATTCATAAAGGAAAGACACACACTTGTGTTTCCCTCACAACCCATTGTTGCAGCCTTCCAGATAATAAAATCAAAATGGTTTATCTCTTCTAGAGTAACCAATGCAAGGTTTCCAGAGGAAACAGGTGGAGCTCACACCTAAGCAATGATTTTAAAATCCTGGATAATAGACAGGGAAGAACTCAGCTTCCTATCTGAGGGCAACAGCAAAGGGCTGTGCAAGAAAACACAATAGTGTTAGAAGATACAGAGCTGTACCTAAACCTTTACTATAGTTTTCTTCTTACTGTATATGCTATACAGAAGAATACTAGTACAGTATAGGGGGATGTGTGCCGGCCTGCCTTTGCCGGCCGGCACACACCACAACTAGCTTTAAAGTATACTACTTAACAGCTATAGGGCGGCAGCACTCTGGTTCAAATGCCTGTGCCGGTCGGCAGCAACTGCCGGCCGGTAACAGCCATTGCCGGCCAGCAACTACACAAGGTAGTACCCAGCTGCCGGCCACACTCTTGGTGACCGGCAGACAAGGACTGACATAAGCCGGCCGGCAAAGGTACAAGACCGATGCCAGCCGGCAGCAAAAGAACCAGAAGACTACACCTGCCCGGCTGCCGGCCTCATAGGCCGGCAGCCGGGATAGGTACAGCACTAGAAGAAAATAGAATGGATGCCGGGATAAGAGTGTACACAACCCCCAAGCCCGGCAACCGAAAGAGTGCATATAAGGAAGGGGAGAAACTAATTCAGGCTTCCTTGACCAATGCCGTCCGGCTCTGCCGGCAGGCATGGATGAGGGACCAAGAGAGGTCCGGGCAGCACTCGAAAACATAAGACCCTTGCCGGCCAGCAGCTCTGCCGGCCGGCAATGGGCTGAGTCAATTCCACATCCCAACCTATACTAGGTCCAGAAGTAGAACGACGTACAGTACAGTAAGACCCCTGCCGGCCAGCTCTGCCGGCCGGCAAGGTACAGTACAGTAATGGCTAGGCCATTACGGAGATAGAGGGGGAAGGGACAAGAGGGTCCTGCCAACCTTGCTTTAGTGACAGATCACCCGCAGCCAAGAAACTTATCTTAGCCTAAGGGAGATCTAAGGGGAAAGGCCAGCAATACTTGCCAGCTTCCAGAGCACCAAAGCAAGGAAGGCGTTGCTACTCCCAAGGGAAGAACTTATCCTCCCCCGAGAACAGCAACAGGACTAGTCTGGTAGATCACAAAAGAAGGAATCATAACTACAGAAACCTTCGGTAGTGACCTAAGGGAGCTAAACTCCCTTTGTATGTGTTAGGTCAGCGAGGGGGACTCTGCCCCAAGCCAGAAAACACAGACTCAGACTAAAAACTCTGTTGTTCTGTCCCTCTTGAACCATAACTACAGGAACAGGAAGGTACAGTAACACCCTAGTATAGTTTTATCGAAAATAAATTCGGAAAAAACCACTTAGGGATAAGCCCAAGGCTTAAACAGAGGGAAAGGGATTGCATACCTTCTCCGAAGAAAAGAAAGCAACCGGGGAGTATGATAAAGTATACTAAGGCTCCATAAGCAATTAGCCTAGGCACCAAGAGAATCGATTACCTAATTCACCGAAACTCACACGTATACAATCTTGGAAATATTCCACACAGTCTAAAATGTATAAAATATAGCCTAAAGCTTCAATAAAGTTTTAATTACACTCGGAAAAACCAAAATCATGCATGAAGTACTAGGACCAAACGACTAGGCTACATGGCCTAGCGTAGGCCAGAATGGCGAATACTTCGCCAAATAATACTAAGCACGAAAGGAAATCCTATGTAAAGCTAAATAGCTAAAATTTATTAAAGCAAAACAACCAGGAATGTCGCTCTGACTAACTAATTTATACCTAGCGAGCGACAGTGTCCAGGACACCTCTGGTAGGCTACGGCTCTTGTATCAAAGATTAATCCTATTAATCACTCAAAATTTTACCAAGAGCCTACATTTATACATAACAGACACTATACTCAACTTATCAGAGGCCAACGAAGACGGAGAAGCCATGAAAAGCCGAATAAATCCAAGATTTGCGAGAAAAACAGGAAAAAACACCGAGTTGTTAAACTACGCAAAAAGGAATACAGATGGCGCCAGGATTGGCGCCAGGCACGCATACGAATCGGGGGATAGGGAAGCCTTGGGAGCGGCTCCCCCTTTTTCTTTCCCGAATTCGTATCTCGTCAATCACCTCCTACGAGACGAAATCTCTGTCAAGGATGTAGATTGCCATGTGACGTGTCTAGAATACGTCCTCTGATATGTCGCGATATCCCTTTCACGAGGGATACTCGCTCCAGGAGTTAGAATTCTGGTACCTTAAGGTAAATTCTCTGGGAATATCACCGTAGTTGTAATATACCCTAGGAAGCTACCCTATAGGAACTTCCATCAGGACGACATGGCTTGAGCCCAAAAATAATATTATATGCTTGGTTCCCAGACACGAGACTATATTATAATATATTTTGGTGCCCAAAACTGGAAGCCATCATAATTCAATTCTATATATATATATATATATATATATATATATACATATATATATATATATATATATATATATATATATAAATATATATATATATATATATATATATATATATATATATATATATATATATATATATATATATGTATGTATGTATATATATATATATATATATATATATATATATATATATATTTATATACATATATATATATATATATATATATATATATATATATATATATATTATCATTTCTATTCCATCTCTTTCTCCCCTGACGATAACAGAATATCTCAACCATCCTTACTGGCTGTCTATCTCCTTCAGATATATTTACTATAAAGGGGAGAGAGGAAGGCACGAGGTTGTAAAGGTGAGCAGGAAGAGGAAATGGAGGGCTGGGAAGCCAGCAAGAGTAGGTCGATTGATGTGGAGACGGATAAGGAATGAGTTTGGTTGTGACATCAACAATCATTCTTTCTCTCACGCACGCCTTCATTAAACATACATACTTTGTTTATCTTTACAGTCTACAGCTGATAATCCTCATAGAAAAAATAAGAGATTATACACACCAAAAGGAGATGACTGAATAATCGGGCTACGAAAAATCAGACAGAAAAAAAAAAGTAATGAAATTTGAATAAAACTTTCCCGTGGCAGTAGTCTAAGTTCAGGACCCACTATTTCCAAACTGCACGTGCATACCAGAAAAAAAAAAGAAAAAAAAGCAATGATTCTTACTATTTCATTTTGAGAAATAAATAGAAAGTAAACAATTCCGGCAATTTAAAATAATCTAATATCTTTTGCACAATCGCTCACAATCACCTGATCTTGCTGTACATTTCTTTACTTGAAATTTTTGACGATTTATACTTATTTTTCCACTATTATCGTTTGCAATTCTCCTACCTATGCCCTTCTTCTGAATTATCCTATCGAAGAAGGATGTCTCTGAGTTAATAAAAAGAGAGAGAGAGAGAGAGAGAGAGAGAGAGAGAGAGAGAGAGAGAGAGAGAGAGAGAGAGAGAGAGAGAGAGAGAGAGGCAGCAACCGAAGAATGAGGAAGCAAGAATTGAAAGAGAAATAATCACAGAGAGAATGTAGTAGTAAGTAGCAAGGGAAAATGTTGTTTATACTAAAGTAATTTTTTAAACAGTTTAGTAATCTTTTCATCATTATACAAGAGGCAGATATTTTGTACCCAATACGAAATGAACAATATACTGCAATTATAATTATTACAATAATAAATATAGTACTTTCCCTACTATTATAGTTAGGAACATATCTGGCTCTCTTATTGGCGTGCAATAACTACGCTTTTTCTTCAATAGCATTTAAAAAGGAAAACACTCACTTTTGGTCCAGTTCGTTAACTTCATTTGCACTTTGTCATACAGCACATAAAAGGGATTATCCTGGATTAAAAAAGTCAAATTTTCTGGAATAACAACAGAAAACTGAAGAAATCGAGCGAGACCCCTTTACTCATAGCCTATAGTATCTGTGTGAAAGCACTACTCGTACCACGTGGGACCTTTCTTACCCCCCAAATGACCCGGCCTTCTCTCTTGGCTGGGCACGGCGAGCGTACATATACGCCTCACCTTTGATAAAATTGGTTGGCTGGGATGGCTGTCAAACACCAAACACCCGTTTTTAATAACTTCATTACGAACGTCTTTTGATATTCTGCGTCTCGAGACAACTCGACTTGAACACACTTAGAAAAAAGAATGAAGAATACATATTGTAAATCCTACATATGATAAATATATACTCAAATATACACCTCCTTTTAAAAACAGGAATTTCAACCACGACTGGATGTCGTCAATAAAACAAAGCAATAGTTATTGTTACTTCAATTTATTACTTGAAAAATGTTCATAGCTTTATCGACTCTTCCTACACTTATTTCCATCCTCGTCCACAGTACTTTGGTCCTCGATAGGTATAGTTGTCACATATAGAATAATTAAAGTAAAAATAAAAGTATTAGTGGGGTTAGTTTAAGTCGCAGGGAGTAGGGCAGTGATTGCTGGCCTATGACCTCATCTCCAAGATTCCTGGGTATTGTAAACTCTGTCATAAGCCACCGGGCCTGAAGACACAGTTGCACCATTTTTGTTGAATATAAACTGTTGTCAGTTTTATACTTCCCAGGTCAAAGCGTGAGGGAGGTTGGATAAAAGCTGGGGGCTTTGAGATCCTTGGAAGGAGAGTGAGGAGAGTCAAGCGCGGGAGACGGTCGTATGCCCTTGTCACTGCTGGGCGACCATTATGCCCAAATGACTCATCACTAGGTTACGATCTTAGACTTATAACGTGAGACAAGCATCATGTACCCCTCCTCTTGCTTGACTTGGATAGAAATTAAGACTGTAATGTTTAGTTAATAAGTCAGATTTGAGACTTGAGATAAATTGCTATTCTACTGATGGAAGATTGATAGTAACTTGCTCTCGTTCTCCCAAAGTGTCTGTAGATACAAGAAATAATTGTTAATTAACATTATGATTGATCCAGTAATTTGAAAGTCAGCGAGAAACTTGTATTTTCTGTGTTGTAATTCCAAGATTTAAAGTTCTATTCCACTCGCTTTGAAGATTTATTATTCAATTGACCCACGCCATTTGACATAGTTTACCATTCGCGTTTATCACTCATGTCTTCATAATGACATTTATCCATGGTGAGTTTTATCTTCTTACTAACAACATAATTATTACTGATAACATTTTCTCACACTTCCCTCATTATCTAGAACAATCTTCACTCTAATATGTTTAAAGACTTCCTAACCTAAAATTATTTTTTTTTTTTTTTTAGTAATTTTTCCAGGAACCTCTTTATATTTGAATTATGTCATACATCCTCCCTTCCAGAATTCATTCAAAAATGTTTACGTAATTTCACTATCATCATGGAAGGTGACAATGATCATATCTTTTACTCCATAAAACACATATCTGAATTACAAAACTAATGCTACAATATTATCTGAATCTTTATCTCACTGGTGTCTGAGTTTTTACAAAATACTGACAGGATAAGAAAAGTATTGAATATAATCAATTGTTTGGCTTTTATTTGTTAAATATAATCCATACTTGACATGTGAACATCAAGAAATCTACATAATTCTATCAGATGGTTAGTAAGGTGCCCTTCCGTTTCAAATTAAACTAGAATATTTAGGTACAATAACTCTATAGAAATGACTCAAAAAATATAATGCCAAACGCTTTTAAAATGACTATAATACAAGGAATTAATCTCTAGGATAAAAGTCATATCTATAAATTTTTATTCAATCCATGACTTTTCCTGGATAGATTGTATTACGTTGGTTTTTTTTTATAGTGAGGCACAAAAGTCTTAAAATGTGTGTCCTAGTACTAATATAGATTATGTAAAATCCAGATACCCTCTACAGCTTCTTGGGCAGCACGTGCTAAAAACAAAATAAAACAAAAAAAACAAAAAAAAATTTAAAACTTATACCAATGTTTCTGATGGTTGACGAAATGTGTGAAGATTTAACCCTGGAACGGTACGGTGGGTCGTCCGCGACCCCGAGCGTCAAAACAAAAGATGTTTTTCTCACGTGACTCACCCCCGTGACTGAATTTGTGGGTGATCGACCTGCAGTCGGTCACTTGCCTACACACTCTAGTAGTGTCCAGACGTGCTTCGCTGTAGCTGCACTCCTTCTCAGATTTCTGAGACACGTCAGGGTCGAGCGCGACCGAGTTTACCCTTCTAAGGTAAGTTGCATAATTATCAAAGTTATTACGTATTATGAAATTGTCGTAGAATGGTGCAACTTGTATAGGTTATCAGTTGTGGAAAGTCTTGGTGGATGGTTTGGCTACCACGTGCAGGTTTTTTTTTTTAGTTGAAATGCCGTTCATCACCACGAGGACCATTTTACCGCGAGTGCCTCTTTTTCAGTTTTTTTGCAATTTTTGGCCAAGTCATTTTTCCGCAAGAAAATGCCAAATAGTGTCGCAAAACTTTTGCTTTTTTAGTGTTGGAAAGTGTGTCTAGATGATCTGGCTACCCATGCGTGACTTTGTTTTTGTCAGATACGCCGTAGATATTGGTATGTGGCGTATTTTCCTGCGGTTACCAATTTCTGTTTTTTTTCAATATTTGTAAAAATTTACTACGTAGTAAGGAATTGCCATATAGTATTGATTTTTTTTCATGTTTATTTGTTAGAAAGTGTGCATTGATGGTTGTGCTAACACGTGCATGTCTTTTTTTTTATCTGAGATGCCGTATATTAGAATGTTGGCCATTTTTCCGCGAGTGCCCCTTTTTCAGTTTTTTTCATTTCTTGGCTAAGTCATTTTTCCGTGAGAAATTAGCAAATAGTATCGCAAAACTTTTATTTTTTATAGTATTGGAAAGTGTGTATAGATGATCTGGCTACCCATGCGTGACTTTGTTTTTGCCAGATACGCCGTAGATATTGGTATGTGGCGTATTTTCCTGCGATTGCCAATTTCTGTTTTTTTCAATATTTGTAAAAATTTACTACGGATTAAGGAATTGCCATATAGTATTGATTTTTTTCAAGTTTATTTGTTGGAAAGTGTGACTTGATGGTAGGGTTACTACGTACATGTCTTTTTTTTTTATCTGAGATGCCGTATATTAGAATGTTGGCCATTTTTCCGCGAGTGCCCCTATTTATTTGTTTTGCTTTTTTTTGCTTAGTCATGTTACCGTAAGGAATTGGCAAGTAGTGTCGCAAAACTTATATTTTTATAGTGTTGGAAAGTGTTTCTAGATGATCTGGCTACCCATGCCTATCTTTTTTTTAGCCAGATATGTCGTATATATAGGTATGTGTTCGATTTTCCTGTGATTGCCATTTTTTCGTTTTTTCCCATTTCTTTCAAAATTACTATGTACTAAGGAACTATCACAGAGTAATGATTCATTTAGATGTTTATTTGTCGGAAAATGTGCCTTGATGGTTTGCCTAGCACGTGGCTGAAATTTTTTTTTCTGAAATGCCCACCATTAGCACGTTGCCATTTTTCATCGAGTGCCCCTTTTTATTTATTTTGCATTTTTTTGCTTAGTCATGTTACCGTAAGGAATTGGCAAGTAGTGTCGCAAAACTTATATTTTTATAGTGTTGGAAAGTGTTTCTAGATGATCTGGCTACCCATGCCTATCTTTTTTTTTTAGCCAGATATGGCGTATATATAGGTATGAGTTCGATTTTCCTGTGATTGCCATTTTTTCGTTTTTTCCCATTTCTTTCAAAATTACTACGTACTAAGGAACTATCACAGAGTAATGATTCATTTAGATGTTTATTTGTCGGAAAATGTGCCTTGATGGTTTGCCTAGCACGTGGCTGAATTTTTTTTTTTCTGAAATGCCCACCATTAGCACGTTGCCATTTTTCATCGAGTGCCCCTTTTTATTTATTTTGCATTTATTTGCTTAGTCATGTTACCGTAAGGAATTGGCAAGTAGTGTCGTAAAACTTATATTTTTATAGTGTTGGAAAGTGTTTCTAGATGACCTGGCTACCCATACCTATCTTTTTTTTTTAGCCAGATATGGCGTATATATAGGTATGTGTTTGATTTTCCTGTGATTGCCCTTTTTTCGTTTTTTCCCATTTCTTTCAAAATTACTACGTACTAAGGAACTATCACAGAGTAATGATTCATTTAGATGTTTATTTGTCGGAAAATGTGCCTTGATGGTTTGCCTAGCACGTGGCTGAAATTTTTTTTTTTTCTGAAATGCCCACCATTAGCACGTTACCATTTTTCATCGAGTGCCCCTTTTTATTTGTTTTGCATATTTTTGCTTAGTCATGTTACCGTAAGGAATTGGCAAGTAGTGTCGCAAAACTTATATTTCTATAGTGTTGGAAAGTGTTTCTAGATGATCTGGCTACCCATGCATGACATTGTTTTTTTGCCTTAGATATATTGGTAGGGGATCCATTTTTCATCGAATGCGTATTTCTAATTTTTTCTAATTCTTTGCAGTTATCAAAATGGCGAGCAGGAGACAATTATTTGGCTTGGATGCCATAAATCAGCTCTTAGAGCAGTTTGATAGTGATGTGGATGATGCATTGGAGATCGATGACGTCACTGACGATGAATATGTAAATGTCGATGAGTTGGAGCAGGAGGTCAGGCAGGAACAGAAGGTGACCCAAAATCCTGAAATTATCGGCTTAGTGAATGGAGATGGAGAAGCCGACGACGATGTGGGGGAGGAAGAGGGGGTTGGGGCTTCTGGTTCTCATGTTGTCCCAGCCAGCACAATAACAACTCCTGTGCCATCTACTTCACGTGGTCAGCCCCCAGTAACGTTACCTCAGCTCACGCCAGTGGAGGAGAGAAGCAGAAAGAGGAGAAGGGGGGATCTACAGGCAGCCAGGGGGACGGCAATCACCCAGATAGATGCTGAATCGGTTCAAGGTCGCGACGGTACTGTTTGGCATAGAGACCCAAATCCCACCCTCCCCCATATGTTCACACCAAGGATTGAGCCTGGGGGTCCCACTTCTCTCACGTTGGGAACGAGCAAAGTGTCCAACATTTTCTCGCTCTTTTTGAGCGACCGCATGCTAGCCGAGGTTGTTTTGCATTCTAATGAACGCCTTGCCCTATTGAGGAGTCATTACCATTATAAGGGCAACGTTGCCCTCAGGGACATTGTCCTGAGGGAACTGAAGGCCTTTATTGGTATCCTAATAATGACGGCAGTGCGGGCGGACAACCATACACTGACCTGGGACATGTGGAACCTCACAGAGGGAAATCCTTTGTACACATGTACAATGAATGAGCGTCGTTTCACCCTGTTGGTGAGGGTAATTCGCTTCGATGATTCGGCCACCAGAGTAGAGAGGGTGAAAATGGATCGCCTCGCACCCATTAAAAAACTCTTCGATCACGTGGTGACCAATTGTCGAAGCAATTATAGCCCAGGACCACATCTGACTGTGGATGAACAGCTTGTCCCTTTCCGGGGGCGCTGTCCATTCAAGATGTACATTCCAAATAAACCTGCTAAGTAAGTAAAATTCTTTGTTTTTTATATTTGCACATGTTATTATTGTTTTGTATTTATAAAAAATTGTTTATTTATTATTATATATATATATATATATATATATATATATATATATATTTATATATATATATATATATATATATATATATATATATATATATATATATATATATATATATATATATATATATATATATAAATATATATATATATATATATATATATATATATATATATATATATATATATATATATATATATATATATATATCTATTTTGTGAAGTAAAGAACTTGCTATATGATTTATGTATCTAAATTATAATATATCATCTATTCTATCTCTATCTATCTCTATCTATGTATAACTTGTTCATTTATTTATCTGATAATTTATCTTTCGTATTTGTAAATGTTTTTCTTATATATTTATTATTATTACTATTATTATTACTATATTGATTACTAATATAATTGTATATTGTGTATTTTTTTATTTTTTTTTATCTTTTTACCTTTATTAGTTACTAATTCCATTTCCCTTCTTCTAGGTATGGTATCAAGATTGTATTGGCGTGTGATGCCGATACCCATTACATGCGTAATGCGATTGCCTACTTGGGGAAGGACACTGTCCAGATACCAAGAGGATCGACGCTTGGAGAAGTTTTTACGTCTGATCTTGTGGCACCTTTTCAGAGAAGTGGCCGCACATTGACTACGGATAACTTTTTCACGATGCTACCGCTCGCTTTGTCACTCTTGGATAAGGACATGCATTTGTGTGGCACCATTCGCCAAAAGCCTTATATTCCTAAGGAACTTATGGAGAAGGTGCTTCCCCCAAAGGACTCAGTGGCAGTGTTCAATTACGAACACAATCTAACTCTACAGTGTCAGCAAATTAGTAGGACTAAGAAGGTGATGCTGTTGAGTTCCCTGCATCATGATCCGTCTGAAGTCGAAAAAAGGAAGACCGACAATCAGATGTTTTATAATGCGACCAAGGGAGGTGTAGACACATTCGACCAGATGTGTTCTACATCTAGTTGTATTCGTAAGTCACAACGCTGGCCTCTGACTCTCTTATACGGGATATTGAATATAATAATGGTAAATTCTTATATTCTCTATACGTGCTTGCCCTTCGCCAAGACAATGCCAAAGCGAACGTTCCTCAGAGATATCGCCTACGAGTTGTGTGCTCCCCAGGCAATACATCGGTATCTAACGTCACACAGTTTGTCGAAGGGACTCCGTCAAATCATGGTGGATACTTTCAAGATACCTGAGCAGGAACCACCAAGACCTCGAATTGCCGTTGGCCACACAAAACTCCCTAAAAGGATTCGCTGTCACAGCTGCCCACCTAGGGACGACCACAAGACAAACACTGCGTGTCTCCTGTGCAAGAGTCCTGTTTGTCTGATCCACCAGAGTGTCCTCTGTCCAAACTGTAGCGTCTGTCCAAACTGTAACGCAGCGTTATTTGTAAGTTACAACATGAAAATTTTGTTTACTTCTATTTTGATTGAATATCATCAAATTTTATTAGCTAAAATATTATTATTGTTTTACAATTATTTTTTTTTCGATTTTATTTCCCTTCAAATATTTTTTTTTGGGTCAGAATTCTAATTTTATATTCGTAAAATAATCGACAATCATCCAGCAACCCACCATACAATTTTTATGCATATCCAAGAATAATTAGATTAGTAAATAACACCTTGAAATTGACATACCCTTCCTACATTTCAGGTGACAGATTAGGGAGTCTGAGTCAGTGTGGTTGGCGGCCCTTTTGTGGACATATCCGAAGCGTAAGTTGCCCTATCTATATATATTTTTGTTCCCTATAGAATTTGTAATATTTTGGTATATTTTTACCTGCATAAATATCATATTATATATTAAATATATGTATTTTTTTACGAAATTTCTAAGTACTCAAAAAATGACCTTTAGATATGGCCCCTGATATAAATGTAATTTACAAAATAATGAAGATTTTTTTACATATTTCTATTTTAGGATAACATATGTTTATTCCCTAAAAAAATTAGCCAATTCCTATTTCATTTGGGTACCCAAAACAATTCATGAAATTTGGACACATTTTTTTGGCCAAAAAAAGTTACCCTTTTTTTCTCATTTCAGATCTTCACCTCCATGGGTCCGACTTCATCCAAAATATATCAAGATGTGTCCTAAAAA